>NC_086002.1:24326035-24426035 GCF_030014385.1 Trichomycterus rosablanca
TATATAAGCACATTTTGACAAACACACACACACACACACACACACATATATATATATATATATATATATCAGTGGCGATTTCTGTAAGACTGCAAGGGAAGCTCAGCTTCCCCTAAAATGTCAAAAATTAAATGGTCAAATATGTACAGTTGTGTTAACATTTCATTGACTACAAATGCGTTAGAACACGTTCATCTTGAAGACGAGTTCGTTCAGAATCAGCTACTTATCACAAATCGACTCGATTTTGTTAACTTAACTCATACATTCCCGGAGCTTCAATGCATTTACCCACAGAAGCTGAGCGTCTCTTTGCTTCATGGGCTGCACGCTGAGCGTCTCTGGGGGTGAATGAGCTGTGGGCGGGTCTGGACGCTGAGCTTCTGCAAGATGATTGGAGGATCAGTCGAAAGGCTGAATCCCGTTTTGATTGACAGCTGTCGCTGGGAGCTTCAGTACCATCGCAGATTTTGCGAGTGAAGTCGGAAGACAAACTGCAACCCATTTCAGGCCATTTTCTTGAAAACTAACAAAGGGGAGAATTTATACATTTATATATAAATAAATTGACAAATTTTATGATGTAAGCCTACAATGAGCTTCCCCTCTTTGAAAGACCAGCAGCCGCCACTATATTTTTTACCTATGCGATATATTGGAAATGGGAATGTCAGATCTCAGGTTTGGAGCGAGGTAGGACTTCCAAATCTGCGCTCCTCTCTAAGTCTCCACCTCCCCAACCTATGGTGCAAGTTTGAAAAAGATCAGAGAAACAAAGAAAAAAATTGGACCACAAAATCTCTAAGGGTTTTGGTCATATTATACTGGTTTTGGACCAAATAAAAATAAAAATAAACTCATACCATTTCCAGTATAATAAAGGCATGACAAATATACAGCTTTTGGACAGTGAAAAGTCATCCCATTTGCAATATATTGAATACTTGAGTGGGGTCCCATAAGCAGCATACAGTAGTGAAGGCCCAAATGCTTATTTTTCACACTTCCCAAGGGTCTACAGACACGAAACACATACCAATGGATTCGTCTTGATGAGTAGATGTCATTTGACCCCAGAAACGGCAGCTAATTCGCCCCGTTTTTTATAATTTTTTTTTACTAAATTAACATGATTATCGGGCACTTTGTTGGACAAATTTGGTACCCATGCACTCGGGAGGACTCCTAGATTACGATTCAATCGAGTCCCGGTGTCTGTGTTCGAATGTTTATTCCCGCCAAGCCTATGAGGCCTACGTTAGCAACCGAATGCTAATGAAACTCGTTTTTCATACTTCCCGGTGGTCAACATGCAAGATACACATATCAATAGATTTGTCTCGATGAGTAGATGCTGTTTGACACCAGCAGCTTGAGCTAACTCCACGGGAAATCGCGGGAAATCGCCCCGTTTTTATAACGTTTAGCTACTAAATTAACATGTTTATTGGGCACTTAGGTAGACAAATTTGGTATGGTTACACTCGGGAAAACTCGTAGTTTGTAATGCAAACAAGTTTTGTTGTCCTAGAGGTTCTGGAACCTTTAGAAATGGTTCAAAGTCAGGCAAAAGAAACACAGGAAGGCCTTAAAAATGTTCAAGTGGACCTAGGGCTTCCAGATTTTTCACACTGCTTCTAGAGGTGTCCACAGCCCACACATTCGAGTTTTGAGTCGATCGGACCTTTCAAAGCAGTGTTACATAGAGCGTGTAAGAATCTGAATGGGAATAAATTGGGATTTGGACGTGTCCAAACGGGGTAGCAAGGTCCGATGGGTCCGAAATTTTGGCAACATTGTCGACATAGGCTCCAGATAAACATACTCAAATTTGGAAGCGTTCGGGCATTCGGAAGTACTTTTTATTGGGGCAACGATTCGAGCAAAATCCATGCAGACTTGCACCTTGGCCTTATGCCTTTCTCAGTGAAGGAGGAGAAATACTGAAAGGCCTTAAAAATCTTCATGTGGACCTAGAGCTTTCAGATTTTTCAGACTACTTCTAGAGGTGTTGACTGCCCACATGGTTAAGTTTTAAGTCAAATGGCCCAAGTGGTGTCCAAAAAGTTCTTATGGGATTTGAATGGGAATATATTGGAATTGGAACGTGTCCGAAATTTCGGCTACATTGTCATCAGAGGCTCTAGATAAACATACTCAAATTTGGAACCGTTCAGGCATTCCAAAGTATTTTTTATCTGGACAACGATTCGAGCAAAATCCATGCAGACTTGCCATGTTTTCTTAAGGTCAGCACTTAGAATTTCAAGTACTAAACTTTACTAAAGCCCCTGGGAGAACTGCAAATCCTTTTTAGGTGCTGGGTCAACCACGAAAGGTACTTCAGACAAAGATGACACTCAACGATACCCATTTTCAAAGGCTGCTTCTCAGATTAAAACTGAACACACATATAAAAAGAGTTGTTGCATCCGAAAAGATGTATTTACAAACACATGACAATCTTCTTCTTCTCCTGGGCCTTTGTCCCACTCGGTTGCGGGGTCAGCTCTTCGGCAGATCATGATCCGCACATCGATTTGGCACAGCTTTTACGCCGGATGCCCTTCCTGGCACGACCCTCCCTATTTTATCCAGGCTTTGGACCGGCACTACAATGCACTGGTTTGTGCATCTAGCGGCTAGGTATCTATAGGACAATTCAGTGTTTCCAATTAGCCTGGTGGCATGTCTTTGGACTGCGGGAAGAAACCGGAGCACCCAGAGGAAACCCACGCGGACACGGGGAGAACATGCAAACTCTGCACAGAAAGGACCCGGACCGCCCCACCTTGGGATTGAAATCCAGGACCTTCTTGTTGTGAGGCGACAGTGCTACCCACTAAGCCACCGTGCCGCCCTACAAACACATGACAATAATTTGCCAAAAATGCAACACGGGTCATTCCCATGCACATGTCCATGTTTTTCCACTGCCCCTTTTTATATCAGCCATTTCTAGCATGTTCTTTTGTCAAAGCATCTATGTTACACCCAATTCTGATGAGGCCGGACTGACCCATGGGTCCAAGCCCTTTCACATCCTGATGGAAGTACCCTTATTTGACTGACTGAAAAGCTGACCAAGTGAAACTCTTTAGTCATTCTGAGTGACTTGATCACTATTTATCAACTCTTCAGAGCTGTGATCCAAGAGCTTGCCAATGCATCACAGCCACCCGATAGATATCTAGCATGGTAAATATCTGTACCTATCAGTGGGTGGTGAATAACCATCAAACCAACCTAGGATGGTAAATGTACAGTATTCACACATCAGGGTATTTAATGGTTTTTTTAAATAAATGAGCAGGAAAATGTCCACTGAGGAGGACATTGGTCTAGTGATCAACTGGATTAAGTTGGCTGTTTTTTTGGTTGTAAACAGCCAACTCCCTGCTTTCTGACATTTTTCATCTTCTGCTTTGAATATCCTTGCAGCTCCAGTTGAATTATGGGATAGATTAACGATTAACGTGCTTGGTTCTCATACTTTAAAATGTTTGACGATGCAGTTCCACATCTGGGGATTTTTTGTATGTACTGTTTAATTAATACTACTGCTTTCATTTACTGTTATGTATACATATACAACAGTAATAATCAAATTACATTGACCTTTATGGCATTTGGCAGACGCTCTTATCCAGAGCGACTTACATTTATGCCATTTTTTTACATTTATGCAGGACTGGGTGTGGGGGAGGGGCAAGAACATAAGCTTTCCAAGTAAACTTCAGGATCAGGTTTTCTCTTTTCAAATTGAATGACAGAGCACAAATATTCAAATCACACTATAAAGATGTCCTACATGTTATATAAATACATAATACGCAGTGGTTTGGGCACAGCTAGCTGAATTCCATGTTTTGTTATTGGTTTAAACATCTTAATGTCTCTTCTATGGGATAGAAATTTGAACAATATTTTTTCTGTATGTAACTAAAAGAAAAAAAAAGTTAGCTTTTTAATGCATTATTACTTTTATACCAGGCACATTGTGTTTTTTCCCCTAGTACTTACATTCAGCAAGTAAAAAGTAATCATGCATTAAAATGTGCAGCACTTTGTTTCCTGTAGAGAATGTGTAAACTTATTTTTCTTTTTTTATTTTACTTACTTTTACAAAATCAGTAAAACATGGAATTTGATCAGAAGTATCCATTTGTTCTATACATGTAGTTCATGCTAAATTATTTAGCACAATATGTTGTTATCTACTGTATCTGATGTAAAAGCATCAGTAAAAATAAATAGCATTAAATATAGTGTAGTGTTGTGGTGGGACATTTCATACTGCGTTCATGTCACACTGGTTTGTGCATCTTCAGATCCAGAGCATAACAGGTCCAGAGTCAGGGTGGAGGAGGGGATAGAGAGAGAGAGCAATTAAGCACCTGTGAACTACTAATGCTTTGTTCAAGACACACTGAAATTGTTTATTAACTTGATCTGTATGAATGTATTTTATTCTGAAATGGAGAACTGCTCAGCCCTCTTTTGTTTTAGTAATTATTTTGAAGTCATACAACAATTTGAGCTCCTTCTGAGTTAATTAAGCCATCCCCTGACCTGATAATTGATATTATTAAAAAGAATGTTGTATTTTCTTGAATGTACAGATTTCTACAACACATTAAAGCGTTTAATAAAATGTCTCTGAAGCTGTGTTTGGGTAATGATTTTATGGGAGAGTGATTAACTTCATGAGAAGTAAAATGGCACTGAAACATTTGATAAAACACCCCGCCATCATAAACGCACGTGTGCAGTTCTGCACTTTCTCTGTGCACCTTGAACGCATCATTATAATCATGCTCGGTGCGCGCGAGACACGGAGGTTTCAGAGGCTGCGCGAGCATCATCAGCGCTGTGTGGAGCGGCACGAGCTGGAGTCCCGAGAGAGGAACAGACTGGAGCACGAGGAAAGTGTGAAGCTGCTGCAGGTAAGACCTGTTTTACTCTTCTATTCAACTGTAAACTCAGGCTGTACTCAGAGCTTTAATCCGTCCAACACACAACACATACTGATGCTTTCACCTCGTTTTTCACCTGCATGACTTGGTATTTAAACAAATGAGGGTTTAAATGTAGATAAAACACACTCAGGTGTGAATGTAATCATGTGTTTTAGCAGTTTGAGTCAACAGTCAGTGATGGTTTTGTACTGGATACCTTTAAATTCAGGTGTTCCTAATATTTAGATTCCCGCGTGTAACTAAGTGGGGTGGGGTGGGGGAGGGTAAAGTGCACCATTTACATTTACATTTTCAGCATTTAGCAGACGCTTTTATCCAAAGCGACTTACACAATGAGCAATTGAGGGTTAAGGGCTTTGCTCAGGGAGCCAACAGTGGCAACTTGGTGGTGGCGGGGCTTGAACCGGCAACCTTCTGTTTACTAATCCAGTACCTTAATCACTGAGCTATCACTGCACCATGAGCTCTGTGATAACACGCACTTACATTTAGGTTCATCTGGGGTTTTTTTTCTGTTTGTTTGTTGACCTGAAGCAAAATTATTTTACTGATATTTCAAATGTGTACTAAACTTTACAGAGAATGGACAAACAAGAGGATAAACAAGAGGATAAACAAGAGGATAAACAAGAGGACAACATGGTATGTATTTATTTTGACATGTATTCTTTTCATGTGAACTATAAATAGAATTTGATTAAAAAAACTACTTAAACGAACCCACTCCATCCAGTTATCCCCAAAGGCTCTTTTAAGAGCCACTTACATGCTTCCACTGAAATGGGCACTTTTTATAACTTTTTATTTATTTATTTATTATTCCATTGTGTGTGCATGTTCCGAGTTATAATTTAGTTATATTTATCAATTATAAATATTAGGAAAAACTGGTTGTTTGTTTGTGTGTGTGTGTAGAGATGTACTTTACATGTTCTTACAACAATTATAAACATACATAAGTACAGCTGATTAAAGATTGGCAGGTGGTGTCTTATAACACATAAGAGTAATATAGTCGTTATGAGTAGAAACAACAAAAACATGACAGTAAAGAAGAGGGAGTGGTAAATTGCAGCAGTAATGCAAAAAAAAAGATGAATAATCAGTAATTATTATTCAGAATAATAAATCAATAATAAAATACTATTCTAGGTACTCAACACAGGGTAATTACAGGCATTTTAGAACAGATATACTGTATAATATTAAGTGTAAATAATCATAATTACTCATAATAATGATTTTTATTTCTATTATAGTTGTTGTAATAATAGTATTATTGGTGATGGGAGTAGTAACTGTAATTATAATGTTATGGAGAACCAATAGACGGTTAGTGGAGCGTTTCTTCCATCTTCCAACAAAATGTGAAAACACGAACTAAATCTGTGTGTATGTGTGTGTTTTCTTTTATGTATGTATACTTTTATGTATTTTTATGTAATATAAAAATTGTTAGGAGGATTTAGTGGCGTTGGTGTTGCACGGTGTACACAGTCTGTATTTTGTACTGTGTGTGTGTGTGTGTGTGTGTGTGTGTGTAACTTTAACCTTTGTCCTCTGAGTCCCGCAGCGGCGACTCCCATTTCTGACGGGTTTTTGTCACCGTTTGCAGGTTCTCCGGCTGGTACTCACACTCAGGCTGGAACTCATTGTTCTCGCTACCTGATCTGAAGGCATGAGGATCCAGGTGTGGTTCGTCAGCTCCGGCACCTGGAGCTAACCACACCTGGGTCCTCATGCCTGAGTGTGAGTACCAGCCGGAGAACCTGCAAACGGCGACAAAAACCTGTCAGAAATGGGAGTCGCCGATGTGGGACTCAGAGGACAAAGGTTAGGGTTACACACACACACACACACAAGTCGCACCAACTTGTGTTCCTAGGCAGCACAGATGATATCTGTTGAGCCCAATTTAAGCCCAACCTCCTTCTAACCCAAACTATGATAACCCAACATGTTTTTAACACTAATTAGGAAAACCCCAACATGTATCTAACCCAAATTAGAATGACCCCAAGCTAGTTCTAACCATAAAATAATCCTTTTTTTACTATCAGGCAATGACAATTAGAAGGAGGCAGAGTAAAAACATCAACATCATTTCACTATTAAATTTACTTTCACGAAAACAGGTGAGCATAAAAAGTGTAGGTTTTCACATTAACAATACACACAAAATCTTATTTCTATAACTTTTGGAACTTAATGACTTCATTTGCTGTTTTTCAGTCCTTTGAAGCAATGTTGTACATTGTTCACGTTCTTGTATTTCTCTCTGTGTTTAGTACCGTAATGGGGATTTAAATTATAAACCTTAACCTTAATGACTTCAGTAAATAAATAGACACCCTTGTGAACAAATTGCAGTTTTTATCTATTGCACTCACAGTTCTATTTGCGAACACATTACGGTGAAGCTGGATACACACGCACACACCTAAATCATAAACTGAGAGGGAAATAAATGAATAAATAAATGAATAAATTACTTAATTTGAGTTCATATACACTGACACATTCCTAAAACAACACATGGCTCTTTTTTAAACTCAGAAATGGCTTTAACACAGCTAACACTGAAACATAAAATATCTTATTTCACTTATTTGGATTTTATTGATACACAGCTTTGACAGCTTTCACTTTAACCAAGATGTGTCTGACTTTGAAATATGTTTATGAAACGTTATGCTTTAGCAGAATATGACTTATAATGTCCCATTTCTCACAATACAGTGAAATATACAAACACATTTTTAACACAGATGTCACTTATAAAGACTTTATAAATCAGTATTGTTCAGCACAGACAAATCCAAACACTGCTTTACACATTTTTTATGTATTTATGTGTTTAATGTGTTCATTGTTTATGTATTTATTTAGTTATTCACTCATTCATGACCCTAACACTCACTTTAACAACACATCTATGGCTCTAGAAGTCCAGGTGACACATATCCAGGGCCAGCTGTAGCCTAGTGGTTAAGGTACTAGGCTAGTGGTTAAGGTACTAGGCCAGTGACCAGAGGGTCACTGGTTCAAGCCCCACCACTGCTAGGTTATCACTGTTGGGCCCTTGAGCAAGGCTCCTAACCCTCAATTGCTCAGACTGTATACTGTCACTGTAATGTAAGTTGCTTTGGATAAAGGCGTCTGCTAAAGGCTGAAAATGTAAATATCCACCTATTTTACTTTAAAAAACAAAAAACTCTCTCTCTCTCTCTCTCTCTCTCTCTCTCTCTCTCTCTCTCTCTCTCTCTCTCAATTCAATTCAATTCAATTTGCTTTATTGACATGACAAATTTACATATTTGTATTGTCAAAGCTTACATTAGTATATATAAATATTTGAAAAAAAGAACAAGTATATACATAGAAAAAAAATGGTAATAAAATATTCATTATGTAATTAGACAATTATTCACACAAAAAAAAGAGAAAATATTACTGTGTGTGTGTGGTGGGTGTGTGATGTGTGTGTGTGTGTGTGTGTGTGTGTGTTGTGTGTGGTGTGTGTGTGGTGTGTGTGTGGTGTGTGTGCGGGGGGTGGGTGGGGGGATGATCTGGTGTTTCACTCACTGTCCCGGAGTGTGTGACACTCCTGTACATATCTGGCTGCAGTGGAGGCTGATGGTCCATCTCCTAATATAATGGCCAGTTTCTCGCTGTCTGTCAGCGTTCTGAAGCCGCTCACCTCTCTTCCAAACTGATCAAAATATTTGTGTCTAATTGTTGTGTATTTTGGGCAGTTTAGAAGGAAGTGCACCTCTGTCTCAACCTCACCTGTCCTGCAGTGACCACACAGTCTCTCCTCTCTGGGGATCCAGGACTTTTTTAACCTGCCTCTCTCGATGGCCAGGCTGTGGTCACTCAGTCTGTAGTTGGTGAGAATGTGTCTCTGCTTCGTATCTCGGACAGTGAGGAGATACGTGGCCAGGTTGTATTCATGTTTTAGGGTCAGATAGCAGTTCAGTCTGTTTTGGGATTGAGTTTGGGTTGTCCAATGTTCCAGATAAGTGTTTTTGAGGTGTTTGATAATTTGGGTGATCCTGATTGGTGTTTGGGAAGCAGTGCTGGTCAGAGAGTTAGGGTTGTTAGGGGTCAGTGTGTTGGTCAGTCTCTGGACCAGCTGACACAGGGGACTCTTTTCAGGGTAGAGCTCTTGCGATAGGAGTGCCTGAAACTGCAGGCTTGTTGTGGGACTGGATTTTAGGTGCATCCAGAATTTAAGGGCTCTTTTTTTAATATTAATAATTAATGGGTATCGGCCTAATTCAGCCCTGCATGCGTTGGTTGGGGTTTTTCTTTGTACATGTAAAATCATTCTGCAGAATTCTGCATGCAGGACTTCAGCGGGATGCTTGTCCCATCTAGTGTAGTCTCTCTCTCACACACACACACACACACACACACACACACATCTGCAAAAGCTAGCAACAAACACTGGTGTTGTCCATTTATATATTACACATTCCAACACAATTTTACTCTCATGTTCTATTGACCCTACACCTCCTCCTACACTGCTGCAGGTGTTTTAGATCTTTGTTTTTATCATAACGTGTCTCTAATGCTACTTTCACAAGCACTGAAAGGTTTCTAAAGCTATTTGTTTGTTTCAAATTCAATATTCACTACATTGTATAGGGTTTAGGGTTGTTTGTTTGTTTGTCTTTCTTTCTTTTGGCACAACATGTTTAGAAAAAAAATTCTTAACATTAAACATTAGTTACAGAAAAATCTGTCATGTGGAATACATCACATCGATTGTGGACCGATTTACTGTGAGGATAAAACAGTGGAGGTTCTAAGTTACGCGCTTTACATGAGGCCTACTCCGAGCAGCTGCGGTCACAGTGGGCGGTCGCTGCTTAACTCCGCCCCATTGTCTTCAACTAGGTCCGGTAGAGGGAAATAACAGGCTCGCTGTGAACGCTCATCCTGCATTGACTCGCTTCATCTCGACGAGAGCAGTAACGATGTCCGGAAGAGGAAAAGGCGGCAAAGGTCTTGGAAAAGGAGGCGCTAAGCGTCACCGCAAAGTTCTCCGTGATAACATCCAGGGTATTACTAAACCCGCCATCCGCCGTTTGGCTCGCCGTGGCGGTGTAAAGCGTATTTCCGGCTTGATCTACGAGGAGACCCGCGGTGTGCTCAAGGTTTTCCTTGAGAACGTCATCCGTGATGCCGTCACCTACACCGAGCACGCCAAGAGAAAGACCGTCACCGCAATGGACGTGGTGTACGCTCTGAAACGCCAGGGACGCACCCTGTACGGATTCGGGGGTTAAACGTTCAGACCTCAACGCTAACACAACGGCTCTTTTAAGAGCCACACATATTTTCTACAAAAGAAAAAGTTCTCCTTTTTTATTATTAATATTGTTATTATTAGTAGTAGCACGTTCACTGATGCGTACATTTGCAAATCAGTCGTTTAGCCCCAAAAGCTTGAAATCATTATTATAAGTAAAAATAACACATTCACTTTATGTAGCCCTAAAAGCTTGGAATTATCATTAGTAATTTTAGTATTATTGTTTAGCTGTCATACGGCGTGTTTGCATACTACCAATGTACATCCATACTGTAGATTACACTACAATCATTAACATGATCTCTGTGTAAAATACAGTAAAACATTGTGCCCAAATGCCTTGCTTAAAAAACAAACAAAAAATATACATCTATCCTATCTATATATTTATATATAAAATGTAATAAAATATTGCTATTGATTCTTTTATATTCGGTTTTAAAACATGTCTCGACCTCAGATTAAGCGTGAACAGACAACAAAGAACAGATTCTAGTGAATGGGGCAGAACGGGGCGTGGAACGGTATGTCTCCTGTCCAATAGAAACCCAGGACCTTGGACCAATCAGAGTTACTTGTTTCATCTTGTCTTACTCAGCATGCAGGGTTAATAAAGCGGGCGTGTAGAGCGTCTACATTCACTTGCAGTTTGTTCTAGAGAAAACAGCAGCATCATGCCTGAACCAGCGAAGTCCGCGCCCAAGAAGGGCTCCAAGAAAACCGTCACCAAGACCGCCGTCAAAGGAGGCAAGAAGCGCAGAAAGTCCAGGAAGGAGAGCTACGCTATCTACGTGTACAAGGTCCTGAAACAGGTCCACCCTGATACCGGGATCTCCTCCAAGGCTATGGGCATCATGAACTCCTTCGTCAACGACATTTTCGAGCGTATCGCTGGTGAGTCCTCTCGTCTGGCTCACTACAACAAGCGCTCCACCATTACCTCCAGGGAGATCCAGACCGCCGTGCGCCTGCTGCTTCCTGGTGAGCTGGCCAAGCACGCCGTGTCCGAGGGTACCAAGGCCGTCACCAAGTACACCAGCTCCAAGTAAAGCGCCTTAGTCGCTCTGGCAAACCAACGGCTCTTTTAAGAGCCACCCATCTTATCAAGTTAAGAGAATTTTCCTCTTTTTAAATATTATATCTGAATATGTTATACACACTTTATCTAGATAGCTTCCCTTGTTTGTAATACTTGATTTTTTTTATTTATTAATATATTACTATTTTTGGGCACTGCTGTTTTTCACGAGTTGTCCACGACTGTCACTATGTGGTGAGTTTAGGAGATTACACAATAAAATTTCGCTACTCTAAAAAAAGATATTATAATACTAATAGCTGCTATTCTGTGGACTGTTACAGTTTTTGTGGACAGTTGGTTGTTCAACAGTATTTGAAAAAACATTTTTAAATGGTATCTTTTGTTGAGTTTTTATTACACAATATTTACTCTGACCTTTTTTGAATCCTGCACCTGAAAAATGACCCAAAGTATAAAAAAAACTAAAACTAATACTAGAACTGATAAAAACTACACTAAAACTAAGCATTAAAAAAATAATAAAAATTTAAAAGAACTAGCAAACCCACTATAAAAACAAGAGAAAAAAGTCACAATGAAATAAAACTAAACTATAATGAAAAATCCAAAACTATTATAACATTGATTCCTACATGTAATACATTAATGAATTCATTGTGAATATGCACAAGTTCATTTTGTCTAATGTAAGTGGTGGAGAAGGTACAGAATGTAGTCAAGTTAAAGTAGAGATGGGAGTGTCACCACTCTGTTCTCTCTACTGCTCTGGATACACTTAAAATATCGTCCCGTTATTAATGTTAGGATTGAAGTTGTGTTTAAGATGACAGTGTAATGGTCAACTATTATCATTAAACAGCATTAAGTGGCTCCATTTATATGCATTCTGACATTTCAAAGTCAGACACATCTTGATTAAAGTGAAAGTGATCTTAGCTGTGTATCAATAAAATCCAAATAAGTAAAATAAGACATTTTATATGTCGGTGTCAGCTGTGTTAAAGCCATTTCTAAGTTAAAC
This sequence comes from Trichomycterus rosablanca, assembly GCF_030014385.1. Taxonomy (NCBI): domain Eukaryota; kingdom Metazoa; phylum Chordata; class Actinopteri; order Siluriformes; family Trichomycteridae; genus Trichomycterus; species Trichomycterus rosablanca. The sequence goes on from NC_086002.1 coordinate 24,338,401, forward strand.
ATTAGAAAGTGCAGCTTTATAAATAAGATGTATCAGATAAATAACTTAAATAGACTCTTTTTTGTGAGTGTTAGAAAGATCAGTAGAATGTGAATGTTGGAGCCATGTGTTGTTTTAGAAATGTGTCAGTATATGTGAACTTAAAGCTGACACGGGGATGTTCTGTAGATCTTACAGCACAAATATGTAGGAATGACTGAAATGAATGTCAGTGTGTTAAAATATTCTTCTTATTATCATCATTATTATTCTAAATTATGTTTTTTTCTTCTTCCATTTCAGCTGCATGACAGTTAAGCACCCTGGACTCGATCTAGTCCTGCTTGGTAGCTGTGTTTTACTCCGCACTAAACAGAGTAACAGAACAAAAACATGCCAGTAAAGAAGAGGGAGCAGTAAATTGCAGCGGTGGTTAAAATATAACGCTACTAATGCAAAAAAAAAAAAAAAAGTCAGAAGAAATCAGTAATTATTATTCAGAATAATGTATCAATATCAATAATAAAATATTATTTTAGGTACTCAACACAGGGTACTTACAGGCATCTTAGGAAAGACATATTGTAAAATATTAACTGTAAATAATCATAATTACTCATAATAATCAATTTGTTTTTTTCTATTATAGTTGTTGTCGTAATAATAGTATTATTGGTGATGGTAGTAGTAGTAGTAACTTATAATATAACTAGTTACTTATAATGTTATGGAGAACCAATAGACAATTAGTGGAGCGTGGCTCCCATCTAGTGGTCAAAATGTGACAACACACGAACAAAATGTATATGTGTATAAGTGTTTTCTTTTATGTATGTATTTTTTTTATGTATTTGTGTGTGTGTGTGTTTGTGTGTGTGTGTATACACACATTTTACTCAAACACACACAGATACTACTAATAAACAAAAGTGCTGTAAGAACTGGTGACAAACATACACAATACACAACACAGAATTGCAGGACTGCAGTCTGAGTCCAACACTGTTTAATATCTACATAAATGATTTAGTGTGCAGCTCCCGGACACACTCTGCAGGACGGGGAAGTAAAATTTATACTCTATGCAGCTGCACCTAGACCTGTTGGAGCAGTACTGCCAGAACTGGGCCCTAGCAGTACATCTAAAGAAAACAGAAATGATGGTGTTCCAAAAACAAACCTAGATGTCAGGAATACATGGCACCAGTTTACCATGGTCAGCACTGCCCTGGAGCACACAATGCAGTACACTTACCTTGGTCTCATCATTACATTTACATTTTCAGCATTTAGCAGACGCGTTTATCCAAAGCGACTTACAGTACAGTTACAGTATACAATCTGAGCAATTGAGGGTTAAGGGCCTTGCTCAAGGGCCCAACAGCAGCAACCTGTCAGTGGTGGGGCTTGAACCAGCAACCTTCTGATTACTAGTCCAGTACCCTAACCACTAGGCTACGGCTGTACTCATTACTGAATCAGTGAGTTTCAGCATGGCAGTGAATGCACTAAAGGAAAAAGCCGGCAGAGGCCTGTACACAATCAGGAGGAGATTTTACAACATTGACATCCCCACCTCAATGGAGTAAATTATTTGTTAGTGTGATACAGCCCGTTGCACTGTACGGGAGTGAAGTATGGGGTCCACTCAATTTTTTACAGTTCTATTAAATGGTACAAACATCCAACAGAAACCCTGCATGTTCATTTCTGTAGAATGATTTTATAAGTCCAAAGGAAAACACTGACCATCACCTGCAGGGCAGAAATAGGCCGAATTTAAACATACAAAAAAGATCTCAACATTTCTTGATACACCTAAAGTCAAGTCCCAAAGAGTCACTACAATTTAAAGCACTACAGCACATACAGGCCTCACCATAGATCACAGCACTGTCCAACAGCTCATAGCTAACAGTAAGAACAGGTATCTAGAACACTGGGAGAACCAAATCCAATCTCACAGTAGACTAGAATACCATCGTGAAATAAAAAGTAAATATAAACTGGAGCCACATCTTACAGTGGAGACAGAGATGCACTTCCTTCTTCACTGCCAAAAATTCAAACCAACACAAGAAAATGTCACAGACAGATTTAAACAACAAATCCCTCACTGCACAGTACCTGAGACACACACACACACACACCTATATATGTTTATTAAGAACATTTTTATATCCTCTGTATATCGTTATGTAAATTAGACAAATTATTTTTTATTGTCTATTATTTGTGTTCTCTGTTCAGTTTTACTGTTTATAGTTTGTACTGCTTTGGGAATATTGTTTTCTACTGTCATGCCTACAGAGCTACTTGAATCTGAATCTACATAGTACATAAATAACAGCAGTCAGAAACTGAGCATCATGTTAGGAGAGGAGAAGGAGAGAAGCACTGTAGCAGCACAGTATGTATCTGCCTGCAACAGTCTGAGAGACACGGACTGATACACCCGAACAGAGGAACAGTCTGAATTAACCCACAAAGAGAAAGTGTTCCATATATACATGTCTTTTATTTTTAAATTTTAAATTTTTTTTATTTATATTTCCTTTTTTTCCCCTGTATATACATTCATATTCTGTCTTTTCAATGCTTTAGCAATACTGTAAGTATTACAACAGTCACGCTAATAAAGCTCTTGGAATGAAATAGAGAGAGAAAAAAACAGATATAGAGATAAAGATTATTTATTTATTCATTTAAATTATTATTATTATTGTATGGTTATTTATTTATTTTTACTTTTTTAAGCACCACACCATATGTGGAATAATAATCATAAGCACTAGCTGTAGTAGTAGTAGGGCTTTTTTTTCTGTTGTATTTGTTTTTGTTTTAGGCCATCAATCCTGTGATAATTTTATTCTTGCTCTTCTTCTGTTATTATGACATCATCATCATCATCATCATCATTATTTTCATCATCATCACTAAACATGGACATACAGTCCAATGAGAATTTGTCACACATGAGGCACAAGAAAACAGATAATTTAATATCTGCAAATGATACGTAAAGACGAAAAGCCTTATTAATTTAAATGTTTTTAAATAAACATCAACCTCTATTTTTTCTTTTAAAATTATTTTAATTTAATTATAAAGAGGATATGATCTCAGTCTTTTACCGATCCCTAAAGAGTTCTCTCTTCTCCCTGAAGTATTTTTACTAATCATCAAATAATCTGTTTTAAAGAAGAAAAACTCATCATTCTATAAATAAAAGACATTTAAACATGTACATATATGTAAATAACATTATAACAGTAATACTTCCTCTAATTAGTGCCTTAATGTCCCGATAGCAATCTATTACGTGACTTTTGCCGGACGCTGTGCGTGGGGCCCCCCGTATTTTGGGCCTCAGATCGCCTCTGCTTTCGGTACCCAGGGTCCCCGGCCCGAGGCCGGCAGGGGCCCGCAACCCGTCCGGCTCTGCCACCCCAGAATTGTATTTCTGTATTGCAAATGGGATGACATGTATTACTACAGTATATTGCAAGTAGGACTTATGTCGCAACTGGAATGAGATCCTATATCATTACAGTATATCGCAAGTGAGATTCAGAATATATTGCAAATGGGATAAGTCTATTTATGATTATATAAGCAAATTTTGACAAACACACACACACACATATATATATATATATATATATATATATATATATATATATATCAGTGGCGATTTCTGTAAGACTGCAAGGGAAGCTCAGCTTCCCCTAAAATGTCAAAAATTAAATGGTCAAATATGTACAGTTGTGTTAACATTTCATTGACTACAAATGCGTTAGAACACGTTCATCTTGAAGACGAGTTCATTCAGAATCAGCTACTTATCACAAATCGACTCGATTTTGTTAACTCATACATTCATGCATTTACCCGCAGACGCTGAGCGTCTCTTTGCTTCTATGGGGCTGCATGGGCGGGACTTCGAAACTTGCCGGTCATTGGATAAATGCCACGATTTTGTCCCGCCCCCGGACGCTGAGCGTCTCTGGGGGTGAATGAGCTGTGGGCGGGTCTGGACGCTGAGCTTCTGCAAGATGATTGGAGGATCAGTCGAAAGGCTGAATCCCGTTTTGATTGACAGCTGTCGCTGGGAGCTTCAGTACCATCGCGGATTTTGCGAGTGAAGTCGGAAGACAAACTGCAACCCATTTCAGGCCATTTTCTTGAAAACTAACAAAGGGGAGAATTTATATATAAATAAATTGACAAATTTTATGATGTAAGCCGACAATGAGCTTCCCCTCTTTGAAAGACCAGCAGCCGCCACTATATTTTTTACCTATGCGATATGTTGGAAATGGGAATGTCAGATCTCAGGTTTGGAGCGAGGTAGGACTTCCAAATCTGCGTTCCTCTCTAAGTCTCCACCTCCCCAACCTATGGTGCAAGTTTGAAAAAGATCAGAGAAACAAAGAAAAAAATTGGACCAAAAAATCTCTTAAGGGTTTTGGTCATACTATACTGGTTTTGGACCAAATAAAAATAAAAATAAACTCATACCATTTCCAGTATAATAAAGGCATGAAAAATATACAGCTTTTGGACAGTGAAAAGTCATCCCATTTGCAATATATTGAATACTTGAGTGGGGTCCCATAAGCAGCATACAGTAGTGAAGGCCCAAATGCTTATTTTTCACACTTCCCAAGGGTCTACAGACACGAAACACATACCAATGGATTCGTCTTGATGAGTAGATGTCATTTGACACCAGAAACGGCAGCTAATTCCGCTGGAAATTGCCGAAAATCGCCCCGTTTTTTATTATGTAATTAATTTTTTTACTAAATTAACATGTTTATCGGGCACTTTGTTGGACAAATTTGGTACCCATGCACTCGGGAGGACTCCTAGATTACGATTCAATCGAGTCCCGGTGTCAGTGTTTGACTGTTTATTCCCGCCAAGCCTATGAGGCCTTTGTTAGCAACCGAATGCTAATGACACTCGTTTTTCATACTTCCCGGTGATCAACATGCAAGATACACATATCAATAGATTTGTCTCGATGAGTAGATGCTGTTTGACACCAGCAGCTTGAGCTAACTCCACGGGAAATCGCGGAAAATCGCCCCGTTTTTATAACGTTTAGCTACTAAATTAACATGTTTATTGGGCACTTAGGTAGACAAATTTGGTATGGTTACACTCGGGAAAACTCGTAGTTTGTAATGCAAACAAGTTTTGTTGTCCTAGAGGTTCTGGAACCTTTAGAAATGGTTCAAAGTCAGGCAAAAGAAACACAGGAAGGCCTTAAAAATGTTCAAGTAGACCTAGGGCTTCCAGATTTTTCACACTGCTTCTAGAGGTGTCCACAGCCCACACATTCGAGTTTTGAGTCGATCGGACCTTTCAAAGCAGTGTTACATAGAGCGTGTAAGAATCTGAATGGGAATAAATTGGGATTTGGACGTGTCCAAACGGGGTAGCAAGGTCCGATGGGTCCGAAATTTTGGCGACATTGTCGACATAGGCTCCAGATAAACATACTCAAATTTGGAAGCGTTCGGGCATTCCGAAGTATTTTTTATTGGGGCAACGATTCGAGCAAAATCCATGCAGACTTGCACCTTGGCCTTATGCCTTTCTCAGTGAAGGAGGAGAAATACTGAAAGGCCTTAAAAATCTTCATGTGGACCTAGAGCTTTCAGATTTTTCAGACTACTTCTAGAGGTGTTGACTGCCCACATAGTTGAGTTTTAAGTCAAACGGCCCAAGTGGTGTCCAAAAAGTTATTATGGGATTTGAATGGGAATATATTGGAATTGGAACGTGTCCAAACAGGCTCTAGAAAGGTCAGACGAGTCCGAAATTTCGGCTACATTGTCATCAGAGGCTCTAGATAAACATACTCAAATTTGGAACCGTTCAGGCATTCCAAAGTATTTTTTTTCTGGACAACGATTCGAGCAAAATCCATGCAGACTTGCCATGTTTTCTTAAGGTCAGCACTTAGAATTTCAAGTACTAAACTTTACTAAAGCCCCTGGGAGAACTGCAAATCCTTTTTAGGTGCTGGGTCAACCACGAAAGGTACTTCAGACAAAGATGACACTCAACGATACCCATTTTCAAAGGCTGCTTCTCAGATTAAAACTGAACACACATATAAAAAGAGTTGTTGCATCCGAAAAGATGTATTTACAAACACATGACAATCTTCTTCTTCTCCTGGGCCTTTTTCCCGCTCGGTTGCGGGGTCAGCTCTTCGGCGGATCATGATCCGCACATTGATTTGGCACAGTTTGACCCACTTTTGTTTTTCTTGTAGGAAGATTGTTTGTGCAGACGTTTAGACATGGCCTGTGCATCTCTATCTACCGTCCGCTTCTCTAAACATCTAAGGAATTCACACAAGAAAAACAAAAGTGGCCAACTGGCTGAAATAATTAACACAAAATAGACAGAACATTGTTTATTAGGGATGGAACATTTGATACCGAGGCTTTGAAGCTTGTTTCACTTTTGTAACACTCGACTCAGTGTATCGGAGCTTGTATTAAACCAGCAGGAATGTGCGGGACTGATTCAAAGCTTTCGTGCTTTTATCTCACTGACTATATAAGAGACAGTCGTTGACTTGACTTGACTTGACAGTCAAACAGTGGTGGCTCCTGCCAAATCTCTCAGGGGGGGCAATTGTTGCGATGATGGCCAAGGTGACCTGTTGAATGGGTAAATTAATGCTTAAATAATTAACATCTTAAGTCATCTGTCAGTTTGCCCTCACAAATAACTTTGAACATGGAGAGAGACCAGCTTTACCATTAATCATAAAATGAAGTAAAGCCTTCACACTAACAATTTAATTCAGTCTTCATCAGCATTTTATTTTAGGTGCTAGCTGCTCCAACTAGAGTTGCCAACTTTCAGAACTGTGCAACCCAAAATATAACGGGTCATACACAGTTTTATTTAGGCTGTTTAACATTTATTATTTTCATTCTTTATAATAATAAATCAAAACCATATTTTAGGTTAAACAACATGCATAAAGAACATCATGTAACATTTTTTCTCAATAGTGTAAACAACGTTTTTACATGATCCATCACACAGACATGCAGCCCTGTTCTGGACTGCGTTGCTTAGGGGGGCAGTGAGAAAAGTACTGACCCTGTTACTTTACTTTCGCCCTACACACGGCGTTACTAAGACTAAAAGTGAACACTACTTACAATAATAACCGAACCCCTTTTAATTCCCGCGGTAGCAGCTGTTTTCTTCTGTTTCATACATATCACCCCGTCTCAGTCTAATCTGCAGCGTTTCTCTCCCATTGATAAAAATGCGGAACATCATCTTTAGTTTCCAAATAAGGAACGATTACGTGTGACGCAGGCACGTATGTGCGAGCCCCTCCGGAGATCATTCAAAATGCATTATAGCTCCTGTAATACGAAAAAAAAGAGCTTTAACATGAGAGTCTATGAGAGCATTCTGGGGCGATTCTGCCCCTGCAGTCAAACTAGGGTTACCAACCACCCCGTAAAATACAGAATCGTTCTTTATTTGGAGACAAAACGCCGCGTTCAGTATTGAAATGATACAGGACAAGCTTCGTTCCGTATTTTTATCAATGGGAGACAAAGCGATATGTATTAACAGAAGGATACTGCTGCTATCGTGGGAATTAGAAAGTGTTCTTAGTAACGGTGTGTGCGCGCAGGTTTATCAGCATAACAACCTGTTTAATACACCGCTGTATGAGTAGCGCAGTGGGCAGAGTGCCTTGTTTTGTCTAAAATATGGTTCTGACTTATTATTATAAAGAATTAAAATAATATATGTTAAACACCCTAAATAAAACATTTTGATAATGTTCTCATGACGGTGTAAGACACGTTATATTTTTTATAGGTGCAACCCTATAACCACCCCCTCCTCCCTCACTCAGGTATTTTCAGCACAATCAGGAAAAGCTTCAAAAGCTTTAATGAGGCTTCATCTGCACATCACTATTGTTTAGTGTTACCATCACAAACTCTGTTCACTTCACCCCTGCAAAATAGTTTGATTGGCAACAGGTAAGCAACGAGCACTTCCTGTGTATTGTACTTACCCTTTCCATCAGATCGGCCATTTGTAAATTTGTTTCGGCATTGGTAAAAGTGTTTCAGCTCTTGTAAATTTGTTTTTGTTTTTGTAATTTTGTTTTGCAATTCTTAGCCACTGTAGTTTTGCCTCAGTAAATTAGTCCACAATCGATTTGATGTATTACACATATTTTCTGTAACTAAAGTTTAATTTTAATAATTTTGCAGTTTTAAACATGTTAAAAAAAGAAATTCAACAGGGCTTCCATGCAACCCTAAACCCTATTACAATGTACTAAAATCACCATATTTGTTGTATTTTTTAATATTGTACAATTAAGTGGGACAAATAGCCATTAGAGACATGACAATGTAGCCCAAAAAATAACCCATACTAGGATATGAGACAGAGTGGGAGAATAGAGCAGTGTATGATAAAAAATTCATATTAGGTCAAATCAGTCAAATTGTAGTGAAATTGAAATAAAACAAACAAATAGCTTTAGAAACCTTTCAGTGCTTGTGAAAGTAGCATTAGAGACACGTTATGATAAAAAAAAAAAATACATCTAAAACACCTGCAGTGGTGTAGGACGAGGTGTAGGGTGAATAAAACATGAGAGTAAAATTGTGTTTAGGAATGTGTAATATATAAATGGACAACGCTTGTGTTTGTTGCTAGCTTTTGCAGGTGTGTGTGTGTGTGTGAGAGAGAGAGAGAGAGAGAGAGAGAGAGAGAGAGAGAGAGAGACAGACAAATGTAAGTAAAATGGGTGGATATGTCTCACCTGGACTGCTAGAGCCATTAATGTTTTGTTAAATCGGGTGTAAGTCATGAATGAGTGATTAACTACATAAACAATGAATACATTAAACAAATACATACATAAAAATGGAGTAAATACGTTTTCAGATTATTCTGTGCTGAACAATACTGACTTATAAAGTCTTTATAAGTGACATCTGTGTTAAAAATGTGTTTGTATATTTCACTGTATTGTGAGAAATGGGACGTTATAAGTCATATTCTGCTAAAGCATAACGTTTCATAAACATATTTCAAAGTCAGAAACATCTTGGTTAAAGTGAAAGTGATCTTAGCTGTGTATCAATAAAATCCAAATAAGTGAAATAAGACATTGTATTTTAACTGTGTTAAAAAAGTTAAACGTTAAAAAGTGCATCTTTATAAAAGAGATGTATCAGATAAATAACTAAAATAGACTTGAATCTGTTTTGTGAGTGTTAGAAAGATCAGTGGAATGTGAATGTTGGAGCCATGTGTTGTTTTAGAAATGTGTCAGTATATGTGAACTTAAAACTGATACGGGGATGTTCTGTAGATCTTACAGCACAAATATGTAGGAATAACTGAAATTAATGTTAGTGTATTTAACTATTCTTCTTATTATCATCATTATTATTCTAAATTGTTATGTTTACTTTTTTCTTACATTTGTTCTTTCAGCTACATGACAGTTAAGCACCCTGGACTCGACCTAGTCCTGCTTGGTAACTGTGTTTTACTTCGCACTAAACAGCCTATTTTTCTAGTAGAAAAGGAAGCTCACATCCGCTTATAAATACATGTGGAAAACACCAAGGCTTTGTTTGCTCTTTTCAGTCTGTGTCTACAAGAAGATCGGGTTTCCTCAGCATATTTTTACGTGTAATAAGATGTGAAATGTGCGCTGCGTCGCTTTACGCATCAGGAGCGGTGTGCTGTTTTAGCAGAACACAAGGAAACAGAGCATCGTTAGGTTCCCTTTGCGGGCTTTTACATGAACGAGAGAGCTTATGTTCGGCCGACGTGCACTTTATTACCTCGCATTTTATATCAGGACTTGTATTTTAATCACTATTTGCCATGAGAAAACACAAGTGCGCATGTGTCACGGAAGCACACAGACGCTGCGCTGGCCGAGCTGAGTCTACACAGTTCTCATGTGTGCTATAAAGCCCCGCCCCCTCTCGTAAGAGGGAGGAATCTCTGTACAACAGAGCACAGCGCTTCACTCGCTCTTTCTTAGCGCCGTTTTAGCTCCAACAACGATGGTAGAAGAAGCTCCAGCACCGGCCAGCTCGGCCCCCGCCAAGGCTCCTAAAAAGAAGACCGCGGCCAAACCCAAGAAAGCGGGTCCCAGCGTCGGCGAGCTGATCGTCAAAGCTGTTTCCGCTTCCAAGGAGAGGAGCGGCGTGTCCCTGGCCGCCCTGAAGAAAGCTCTGTCTGCAGGTGGATACGACGTGGAGAAGAACAACTCACGCGTCAAACTCGCCGTCAAAAGCCTGGTGACCAAGGACATCCTGGTGCAGACCAAGGGCACCGGCGCCTCAGGATCTTTCAAGCTCAACAAGAAGCAGACCGAGGCGAAGAAACCCGCGGCCAAAAAAGCCGCCGCTCCTAAAGTGAAAAAAGCCGCAAAGAAACCCGCCGCTGCAAAGAAGCCCAAGAAGGTAACAGCCAAGAAGCCCGCAGCTAAGAAGTCTCCCAAGAAGGCCAAGAAACCCGCTGCTGCCGCTAAGAAAACCACCAAGAGCCCTAAGAAGCCGGCGACCCCCAAGAAGGCAGCCAAGAGTCCTAAAAAAGCCAAGGTAGCCAAACCCAAGACCGCTAAACCCAAAGCGACCAAGGCCAAAAAAGCTGCACCCAAAAAGAAGTAAACTTGTTCCTGTTTTCTTATCTTCATTTTCTTAAAACGGCTCTTTTAAGAGCCACCTATTTCCTCCCATAAAGAGTCGCGTTTCCTAAACACATATATACATATAAGCATGCATGCGAACATAAAACTATTCATACATGCAACCATACATACATACATACATATGTTGTGGAGAGTGATCAGCAAGGAGTTAAAAACACTAAGTATAACTGGTCCTGTTTTATGTATAATAATGATTTTGTCACACATCCCCATAAAACTGCGTATAAATGTGTATATGTATGTGCACTCACGTATATGAGCTCCTTACATAATGTAATTATTAGTGTAAATGTTATTGTGACATAATATAATGTAATTGTTGCTTAAGAGAAGCTTTTCTGTATCATACATTACACGGGCGGAAGAACGGAGGAGAAGAGAGGGGAGGAGGGGGCGGGGCAATATGTGAGGGGGCGTGTATGTGTTTCCCTGAGACATGACGGCGCGTTTATGATTGGCTCAGCTGTGCCTTCGCTCTAAGCCAATAGGAGAGAGGCCAGTTTTCCTATATCATACCGCTTCGAGCCTTCCCTCGGTTTACTTCAGTTTTGTTCCACGAACGCATCTGATCATCAAAATGAGTGGACGAGGGAAGACCGGTGGTAAGGCTAGAGCTAAGGCCAAGACTCGTTCGTCTCGTGCCGGACTTCAGTTCCCCGTGGGCCGTGTTCACAGACTGCTACGTAAGGGTAATTACGCCCACCGTGTGGGAGCTGGAGCTCCTGTCTACTTGGCTGCCGTGCTGGAGTATCTGACCGCTGAGATCCTCGAGTTGGCTGGTAACGCCGCCAGAGATAACAAGAAGTCTCGTATCATCCCTCGTCATCTGCAGTTGGCCGTGCGTAACGACGAGGAGTTGAACAGACTGTTTGGAGGTGTAACCATCGCTCAGGGCGGTGTGCTGCCTAACATCCAGGCTGTTCTGTTACCCAAGAAGACCGAGAAAGCAGCCAAGGCCAAGTAAAGTCGCTCTCGTGTTATAACCAAAAGGCTCTTTTAAGAGCCACCCATTTCCACAGAAAAAGTGCAATTTCCCCAGATAATGTGTAAACAAAACAAATGTAATATCGTTTAATAGACTCACACGGCATAAAACACGTGATTTATCACGTTAAAATTAACAAATCAATATGTACGATTTATTTTTTCCCTATCTATCTTATCTTTACATATATCCCTATATATGTATACATTAGCCAAGTTATAGATCACTTGCAGTAACAAAACCAACAATATAGACGATTAAAAGTGGTGCAACAAACGTGTTTGTGTAATACACATGAAACAAAAATAATAATAATGCTAATAATAACTAACAACAAGCAAAATGAACGAAATATTCAATAATATATTTTTTAAAAAGGTATATGCTTTAAATGCGATTGTAAGCCGTGTTCTAAAAGCACAAAGAAACAAAGGAAAGTATTATAAATCTCGCCAACAGCATAGAGGAAATATTATGTTTTTTGAAACGAGGCAGCGGCAGAACGCCGACCAGTAAGCGACATTTAACGTAAGCACGATCGTCCAATGAGAAAAGAGCTTCATCAAGACGCCCAATGAGCGCGGAGCGGCTCTGGTACTTAAATAGAGCGTGTTGGGCGGGCTAACATATTGTGTTCTACAGTTCGTGAAGTGCAGAGTTCCAGACGCGATGGCAAGAACCAAGCAGACCGCTCGTAAATCCACCGGTGGTAAAGCGCCGAGGAAGCAGCTCGCCACTAAGGCTGCCCGCAAGAGCGCCCCGGCTACCGGCGGTGTGAAGAAACCTCACCGTTACAGGCCAGGTACCGTGGCTCTGCGTGAAATCCGCCGTTATCAGAAGTCCACTGAGCTGCTCATCCGCAAGCTGCCCTTCCAGCGCCTGGTTAGAGAGATCGCTCAGGACTTTAAGACCGATCTGCGCTTCCAGAGTTCTGCCGTCATGGCTCTGCAGGAGGCCAGTGAGGCTTACCTGGTCGGCCTGTTCGAGGACACCAACCTGTGCGCCATCCATGCCAAGAGGGTGACCATCATGCCTAAGGACATCCAGCTGGCCCGCCGTATTCGCGGAGAGCGTGCTTAAACAAACCCACTCCATCCAGTTATCCCCAAAGGCTTTTTTAAGAGCCACTTACATGCTTCCACTGAAATTTGCACTTTTCATAACTTTTTTAATTTATTATTCCATTGTGTGTGCGTGTTCCGAGTTAAATTTTTAGTTATATTTATCAGTTTTAAATATTAGGAAAAACGGGTTTTTTTTGTGTGTGTGTAGAGATGTACTTTACATGTTCTTTATATATATACAATTATAAGCAAGGTTACATAAGTACAGCAGATTAAAGATTGGCAGATGGTGTCTTATAACACATGATTAATAATGTTTATAGTGGTGTATGTTTATGGGGTTCTATAAAGCATTAAGTTAGTAAGAGTAATATAGTAGTTATGAGTAGTAGAGTAACGGAATAAAAACATGACAGTAAAGAAGAGGGAGCTGTAAATTGCAGCGGTGGTAAAAATATTACACTACTAATGCAAAAAAAAAGATAAATAATCAGTAATTATTATTCAGAATAATAAATAAATAATAAAATACTATTCTAGGTACTCAACACAGGGTAAATAGAAACATTTTAGAACAGACGTACTGTAAAATATTAAGTGTAAATTATCATAATTACTCATAATAATGATTTTTATTTCTATTATAGTTGTTGTAATAATAGTATTATTGGTGATGGTAGTAGTAGTAGTAACTGTAATTATAATGTTATGGAGAACCAATAGACGGTTAGTGGAGCGTTTCTTCCATCTTCCAACAAAATGTGAAAACACGAACTAAATCTGTGTGTTTATGTGTGTATGTGTGTGTTTTCTTTTATGTATGTGTATTTTTATGTAATATAAAAAATAGTTAGGAGAATTTAGTGGCGTTGGTGTTGCACGGTGTACACAGTCTGTATTTTACACAGAGATGGTATTAACTGATTGTAGTGTAATCTACAGTATGGCTGTACATTGGTAGAATGTAAACACGCTGGATGAAGGCATAAGGAATGAGCAGAATATTGAATGTTAACCATAAGACTGGTTATTGTAATAATGGTAATAAAACAACCGAATTCACAATGATGCCTTTTCTAATTTGGAAATTCATGTGTTTCAGCCGCCACCTTAGCTAACAAGTGTTAACAAGTGTTATAAGCGAGTGAGATAAAGACCATGACTGAATTAGATTAAAGGGGAAGGCCACTTCCTGTTCCAGCAGGACTAAACCTCTGTGCACAAAGCAAAATCCACAAACATAAAGAGAAGCTCGGCTTCAAGAAACTCCAGTGTCCTGCACAGAGGCCTGACCGAAGCTCCACTGCACCGCTGAGGAATTAAAGTTTTTGCTGGCACTCACACTCAGGCTGGAACTCATTGTTCTCGCTACCTGATTTGAAGGCATGAGGACCCAGGTGTGGTTCGTCATCTCCATTACATTTTACATTTTCAGCATTTAGCAGACGCTTTTATCCAAAGCGACTTACACACTGAGCGGAACACAATGAGCGGAACACAATGAGCAATTGAGGGTTAAGGGCCTTGCTCAGGGACCCAACAGTGGCAACTTGGTGGTGGCGGGGCTTGAACCGGCAACCTTCTGTTTACTAGTCCAGTACCTTAACCACTGAGCTATCACTGGCCCCAGGTGAGCCTTACAGTATTGCCAAAGCATTGAAAAGACAGAATATGAATATAAAAAATGAAACACGTATATATTTAACACTTTCTCTTTGTGGGTTAATTCAGACTGTTCCTCTGTTCGGGTGTATCAGTCCGTGTCTCTCAGACTGTTGCAGGCAGATACATACTGTGCTGCTACAGTGCTGCTCTCCTTCTCCTCTCCTAACATGATGCTCAGTTTCTGACTGCTGTTATTTGTGTAGTATGTAGATTCAGATTCAAGTAGCTCTGTAGGCATGACAGTAGGAAACAATATTGCCAAATGGTCGGTGTTTTCCTTTGGACTTATAAAATAATTCTACAGAAATCAGCATGCAGGGTTTCTGTTGGATGTTTGTCCCATTTAACAGAACTGTGAAATTTCAGTGGACCCCATACACATTCACTGCCATGCTGAAACTCCCTGATGCAGTAATGAGTACAGCCGTGGCCTAGTGGTTAGGGTACTGGACTAGTAATCAGAAGGTTGCTGGTTCAAGCCCCACCACTGCCAGGTTGCTGCTGTTGGGCCCTTGAGCAAGGCCCTTAACCCTCAATTGCTCCGATTGTACACTGTAACTGTACTGTACGTTGCTTTGGATAGAGGCGTCTGCTAAATGCTGAAAATGTAAATGTAATGATGAGACCAAGGTAAGTGTACTGCATTGTGTGCTCCAGGGCAGTGCTGACCATGGTAAACTGGTGCCATGTGTTCCTGACATCTAGGTTTGTTTTTGGAACACCATTTTTGTTTTCTTCAGATTTACTGTTAGGGCCCAGTTCTGGCTGTACTGCTCCAACAGGTCTAGGTGCAGCTGCATAGAGTAGAAATTTTACTTCACCGTCCTGCAGAGTGAGTCCGGGGGCTGCACACTAATTCATTTATGTAGATATTAAACAGTGATGGACTCAGACTGCAGTTCTGCAATTCTGTGTTGTGTATTGTGTATGTTTGTCACCAGTTCTTACAGCACTTTTGTTTCTTAGTAGTATCTGTGTGTGTTTGAGTAAAATGTGTGTATATACTAGGGCTGTCGAAGTTAACGCGATAATAACGCATTAACGCATTCTCAATTTAACGCGATTAAAAAAATTAGTGCCATTAACGCAAATTCTAGTTCATGTTGACACTTGACTGGTAGAACAAACGTTTTAATGTCGGACTTGCCACCGTTTTTCATTTGCGGTTTGTTAAAATAATATAACTGAGCGTCGTAGGGATGCACTTGCATAATAAAGAAATAAATACACGGTATATTCACAAGTTGTCGGGAGCAAAACACTTTATTAACTTAATCTGTTACGGCACTGAATACCGGAGTCAAGCACGCTAGTCCATGAACTATGGAAGCCCCAAAAGGGTCAAAACACACTCACTTCGTGTAGAAACGTCCACTTTTCACATTTCACTTAAAAAACCTTGTTTTCTATAACATTTACACAGATTTTATTTAATGCGATTAATCGCGATTAACTATATGAAATTCTGAGATTAATCGCGATTAAAAATTTTAATCGTTTGACAGCCCTAGTATATACACATACACACACACACACACACACACACAAATACATAAAAAAATACATACATAAAAGAAAACACATATACATGGGTATGGCATGTGTATGGCATGTGTATGGCATGTGTAGGGCAGTTGTAGCCTAGCGGTTAAGGTACTGGACCAGTAATCAGAAGGTTTCCAGTTCAAGCCCCACCACTGCCAGGTTGCCACTGTTGGGCCCTTGAGCAAGGCCCTTAACCCTCGATTGCTTAGATTGTATACTGTCACAGTACTGTAAGTCGCTTTGGATAAAAGCTTCTGCTAAATGCTGAAAATGTAAATGTATGAACGTAACAGCTACATGACATTTTGTTTGTGTGTTGTCACATTTTGGCCACCAGATGGGAGCCACGCTCCACTAATTGTCTATTGGTTTTCCATAACATTATAAGTAACGAGTTATATTATAAGTTACTACTACCATCACCAATAATACTATTATTACGACAACAACTATAATATTAAAAACAAATTGATTATTATGAGTAATTATGATTATTTACAGTTAATATTTTACAATATGTCTGTCCTAAAATATATACCCTGTGTTGAGTACTTAGAATAGTGTTTTATTATTGATAGTGATACATTATTCTGAATAATAATTACTGATTATTATTCCTTTTTTTTTTGCAAGCTGCAATTTTCTGCTCCCTCTTCTTTACTGGCATGTTTTTGTTCTGTTACTCTTTTTAGTGCGGAGTAAAACACAACTACCAAGCAGGACTAGGTCGAGTCCAGGGTGCTTAACTATCATGTAGCAGAAATGGAAGAAAAAAATAAACATAACAATTTAGAATAATAATGATGATAATAATAAGAATATTTTAATACACTAACATTTATTTCAGTTAGTTCTACATATTTGTGCTGTAAGATCTACAGAACATCCTCGTGTCAGCTTTAAGTTCACATATACTGACACATTTCTAAAACAACACATGGCTCCAACATTCACATTCTACTGATCTTTCTAACACTCACAAAACAGATTCAAGTCTATTTTAGTTATTTATCTGATACATCTCTTTTATAAAGATGCACTTTTTAATGTTTAACTTAGAAATGGCTTTAACACAGCTAACACCGACACATAAAATGTCTTATTTCACTTATTTGGCTTTTATTGATACACAGCTAAGACCACTTTCACTTTAACCAAGATGTGTCTGACTTTGAAATATGTTTATGAAACGTTATGCTTTAGCAGAATATGACTTATAACGTCCCATTTCTCACAATACAGTGGAATATACAAACACATTTTTAACACAGATGTCACTTATAAAGACTTTATAAGTCAGTATTGTTCAGCACAGAAGAATCTGAAAACGTATTTACTCAATTTGTATGTATTTATGTGTTTAATGTATTCATTGTTTATTTAGTTAATCACTCATTCATGACCCTAACACCCAATTTAACAAAACATTAATGGCTCTAGCAGTCCAGGTGAGACATATCCACCTATTTTACTTACATTTTTTACTCTCTCTCTCTCTCTCTCTCTCACACACACACCTGCAAAAGCTAGCAACAAGCACAAGCGTTGTCCATTTATATATTACACATTCCTAAACACAATTTTACCCTCATGTTTTATTCACCCTACACCTCCTCCTACACCGCTGCAGGTGTTTTAGTATTTTTTTATCCTAACGTGTCTCTAATGCTACTTTCACAAGCACTGAAAGGTTTTTAAAGCTATTTGTTTGTTTTATTTCAATTTCACTACAAATTTGACCACTCTGTCTTATATCCTAGTATGGGTTATTTTTTGGGCTACATTGTCATGTCTCTAATGGCTATTTGTCCCACCTAATTGTACAATATTAAAATTATAGTATATTGTAATAAGGTTTAGGGTTGCATAGAAGCCCTGTTGATTTTCTTTTTTTAACATGTTTAAAACTGCAAAATTATTAAAATTTACAGAAAAAAAAAACATCAAATTGATTGTGGACCAATTTACTGAGGAAAAACTACAGTGGCCAAGAAGTGCAAAACAAATTAACATTTTAGAAAACAAATTTACAACAAAAACAAAAACAAATTTACTAGAGCTGAAACACTTAACAATGCCGAAACAAATTTACAAATGGTCGATCTGAAGGAAAGGCTAGGTATATATAAATCCATATATATATATATATATATATATATATATATATATGTCAGAATGCATATAAATGGAGCCACTTAATGCTGTTTAATGATAATAGTTGACCATTACACTCTCAGCTTAAGCAAAACTTCAATCCTAACAATAATAACAGGATGATATTTTAAGTGTATCCAGAGCGGTAGAGAGAACAGAGTGGTGACACTCCCATCTCTACTTTAACTCGACTACATTCTGTACCTTCTCCACCACTAACATTAGACAAAATGAACTTGTGCATATTCACAATGAATTCATTAATGTATTACATGTAGGAATCAAGGTTATAATAGTTTTGGATTTTTCATTATAGTTTAGTTTTATTTCCTTGTGACTTTTTTCTCTCTAATTTAGTTAGTTTTAATACGTTTTTATAGTGGGTTTGCTAGTTCTTTTTAATTTTTATTATTTTTTTTAACGCTTAGTTTTAGTTTAGTTTTTATTAGTTCTAGTATTAGTTTTAATTTAGTTTAAATAAGTATTGTGTAATAAAAACTCAACAAAAGATACCATTTAAAAATTGTTTTTTAAATACTGTTGAACAACCAACTGTCCACAAAAACTGTAACAGTCCACATGATAGCAGCCGTAAGTGCAAAATGTGTATAATACTGCTGCTGAAATGTAGTTGTTGACAGTTACCATCTTTCAGCCAGTTATTTAAAATGAGCTGGTAAAACATGAACTGGTAAAAGTGAGGATCTTTACCTGTCCATAACCCTGCCACTGAAAACAGGCGCTCATAATATGAACCATTTCTAGATGCAACACCAGTGGTGTAACTGGGAGCTCATGGGCCCCAGTGCAAAAAAAAAATTTTGGGCCCCCTCAACAAATTGCATACACTGTAAAAAAAATGAATCAGTGGTCCAGTAGATTTTTTACAAATGTTTTGTGTTAAATTTATGTAATGGAATTAAGTTCTTGAATTTATGGCTATTATTTGAGTAAATTTTTCAGTAGTGTTCAAAATAATAGCAGTTCAACACCATTAACCTGATAAATCACTGTTTTTAGTAGAAATGCTATTTCTTGAAAGTGTAGTAGAGTAATGAAAACAAAACAAACCCAACAATTAGGACATGCATGCCGCTCATTCTGAGTAATCGAAGCATTGATTGAAAGGGGGTTGTTCAAAATAATAGCAGTGAGGAGTTCAATTGGTGAAGTCATTCATTCTGCAGAAAAACAGGTGTCAGTTTTGGCCCTTATTTAATGTAGCAGGGTGGCAAATGTTGCACAGCTTGTTCATAGCACATTTCCTTTTGAAATACTGGGGAAAATGAGTTGTTCCAGACATTGTTCTGATGAACAGCATACTTTGATTAAAAAGTTGATTGTAGAGAGAAAAAACATACAGAGAAGTGCAGCAAATTATAGCCTGCTCAGCTAAAATGATCTCAAATGCCTTGAAGTGAAAACCAAAACCTGAAAGATACGGAAGGAAGCATGGAACTACTGTTCAATTGGATCGAAGATTAGCCAAAATAGCAAATACTCAGCCAATAATCACCTCCAGAAAGATCAAGGAACATGTGAAGTTACCAGTGAGTACAGAAGATGATTAAGTGAAGCCAATTTACCAGCAAGAACTCCTTGCAAAGTCCCGTTGTTAAGAAAAAGACGTTTCCTGAATGGGTTCAAATCTGCCAAGGAACACATTGACTGGTCCAAAGAGAAATGGCTCAACATTTTGTGGACTGGTGAAAGCAACATTTTTCTTTTTGGGTCTAGTGGCCGTAGACAGTATGTCAGATGACCCTCGAGCACTGAATTCAAGCCAAAGTTCACTGTGAAGACAGTAAAGCATGGTGGTACAAAATGATAATATGGGGATGTTTATCATACCATGGTGTTACGTCTATTTATCACATACGAGGGATCATGGATCAGTTTAAATATATCAGAATACTTGAGCAGATCATGTTGCCTATAACGAAGAAGAAATGTCCTTAAAATGGGTGTTTCAACATGACAATGACCCAAAACATCTTGGTGAAAGACAAATAAGATTGAGGTAATAGAGTGGCCAGCCCAATCCCCTGACTTCAATCCCATAGAGAACTTGAGGGCTGATATCTGAAACACGTTTTTTTGAGGCAAAACCCAAAATTGCAGAAGAACTGTGGAATGTCGTCTAATCATCCTGGACTGGAATACCTGTTCAGAGGTGCCAGAAGTTGATCGACTCCATGCAACACAGATCTCGGAAACAATTGTTATGCCACTAAATATTAGTTCAGTAATTTAAAGTAAAGTGAAACCTCAAACATTTTTTCATGTTAGACAAATTTTTTGAGTTTTTAAAGAAAAATGCTGCACTGCTATTATTTTGAACAGCCTAATATTCATTTTTCATAATTTTCTGTAAAGGATTGACACAAACTGACTAAATGTTGTTAATGTTTTGATTTAGAATTGAAAGTGTAGTATGTTCAGTGCATTTGCATTTATGGAAATAAAAGTTATTATAATGATTTTGTGCTTTATTCGCTTTTTTAAAATCACTGCTATTTTTTTGAACACCACTGTACTAATTAAACAATGCTATAAAATCTACTTATTTTATTTGTGTGAATATCAAAATAAGTTATATAAATAAGTTGCTTTCAATTTTCAAGCACTTCCAGTCTGCGCGCGTGCGTTTTTTTTTTTTTTAAATACACCTAACCCGCAACGGTTTCCAGATTGCACAGTTTGTGAGCAAATTAACTAAGGTAAGTAATTCTGTTCTATTAATCTGTATAGTTACCACAGTTTATTACTGTAAACTTAGAATTAGTGTGTTAGAATGTGTCGGAATGCATGTCGTTATTACACTTACTTTAAATCAACAACATTATATGTGAGAGATGCTGTAATGAGTCTTGTAGTTTGATTTATTGCAACGTCTCACTTTTCTCATTTGAAAATAGGTTGAACTGTTCTTCAGGCTTGCCATGTTAACTGAGGTAGTTAGGTGGTTCAAGTCAAGTCAACTTTATTTATATAGCGCTTTTTACAATAGACATTGTCTCAAAGCAACTTTACAAAATCCAGGACCAACAGATACAAAAACCCCTGTTGAGCAAGCCGAGGGCGATTTTGGCAAGGAAAAACTCCCTGAAAATTACAGGAAGAAACCTTGAGAGGAACCAGACTCAGCAGGGCCCATCCTTCTTGGGTGGCCTGGAGGAAACTTTAAATAAATACACGATTTACACAAATCATACAAACACAGAATTAAATGATCTAAAAGTCATAACTGGTAATAAATAGATAAATAAACAATTAAATAATAATAGAGTTGTTATCCGCTCTAGTCTTCAATAAAGTCTGTAGTGATTTCTTGTCGTTGCAATTACTCCAGACCCGTCACATCTGACAGGAGCAGCATCGTTGTCCCGGCAGTCTCGACTTTAATCCTTAACCTCGGCGAGTAAACAGGTTTCCATCAGAATGCCCTCGGGGTAAAACAACAGAGAATGTAGTTAATAATGTACAATGCTAGTTGACAAACAGTTTTACAGAGATTTCTAGACTCCGGCAGCCCTAATTATTACAGCATAACTAAAAGGGAGAGCGAGCAGGTAACAAGGTCATGAAGGCTTTCACAGGACATCAGCGCCCACCTCTCCTACCCAAACCGGAGTGATCGGACAAGAGAGGCAGAACGACAGCAACCCAACATCCCTGATCACCACAAGTTTCTATGACCAAGAACCCCCAAGCTCTGCGCCTTTGTCTATACTAATCAAAAGCCTGAGAAAATAAATATGTTTTCAGTCTAGACTTAAACATTGAGACTGTGTCCGAATCCCGAATAGAGGCAGGAAGATTATTCCAAAGTTGTGGAGCTTTGTAAGAAAATGCTCTTCCACCAGCCATGATCTTTTTAATTCTAGGAACTATAAGTAACCCTGCATCTTGTGAATGAAGTGGACGTGCTGGGTTGTAGTGATTAATAAGTTCACTCAGATACTGTGGAGCCAGACCATGTAGCGCTTTATAAGTTAGTAAAAGTATTTTGTAATCAATGCGAAATTTAACTGGCAGCCAGTGTAGAGATGATAGAACAGGAGTAATATGGTCAAATTTTTTAGTTCTAGTTAGCACTCGAGCTGCTGCATTTTGAACTAATTGGAGTTTGTTTAAGGATCTACCAGAGCATCCAGTTAGAAGAGCATTACAATAATCTAACCGAGAAGTTATAAACGCATGGATCAGTTTTTCGGCGTCATTAACAGATAGTATATTTCTTATTTTAGAAATGTTACGCAAATGATAGAAAGCAACTCTAGTAATATTATTAACGTGTGTATCAAATGAGAGATCTGAATCTATTGTGACACCTAAGTTTTTTACATCTGGGCTGGGAGTAACAGAGAACGTGTTTAAGTTTAGCACCAGGTTAGACAACTTGTCTCTTGCAGCTTTAGAGCCAACAAGTAAAACCTCAGTTTTATCTGAATTAAGTAAAAGAAAATTACACGACATCCAGTTTTTTATGTCGTTTACACAATCTTCTATCTTACTGATTGTGTCAGTATCATTTGGTTTGGCTGATATATACAGCTGTGTGTCATCTGCATAGCAGTGAAAGTTTATGCCATGTTTATGAATAATTTCACCTAGTGGAAGCATATAGAATGTAAATAATAGCGGTCCTAGTACCGACCCCTGTGGAACACCATACTTTACTTTTGTAGTTTCCGAGCATTTATTATTTACATAAACGAATTGAGAGCGGTCAGTCAGATATGATTTAAACCAAGAGAGTGCGAGTCCTTTAACACCTACTGTATTTTCTAGCCTCTCCAGTAAAATTTTATGATCGACCGTATCAAACGCTGCGCTAAGATCTAATAGAACAAGAAAAGAGACACATCCATTATCAGAAGACATTAACAACTCGTTAACTACTCTAATTAATGCAGTTTCGGTACTATGGTTGGGTCTAAATCCTGATTGAAATTTTTCATGAATACAATTTTCATTCAAATAAGAACATAGCTGTTTGGAAACGACTTTTTCTAATATCTTTGAGACAAAAGGAAGGTTTGAAATTGGCCTATAATTAGCTAGTACATGTGGATCAAGATTAGGTTTTTTAATCAGGGATTTAATAACAGCACTTTTAAACAATTTAGGTACATACCCAAGGCTAAGGGATGCATTGATTAATGTAAGCAGGGGCTCTACAATAGCTGGGAGTAAATCTTTAAGTAAACGAGTTGGAACAGGATCGAGTATACACGATGATGACTTCGATGATTTAATCAACACAGTTAGTTCATTTTGGGAGATTGGATTAAAGGAATTTAGTTGGATTAACTCGTTACTATTATCACCAATGCTGCTCGGAGTGAGTCCATACTTAACATTGGCAGGTGACACACTCTGACTCTGAAGTCGTATTTTTTCTATCTTGTCATTAAATAATTTTAAAAAATCATCGCTGGTACAGTCAGGCGGTATATTAGATTCAGTTTCATTGACGTTTTTAGTTAATTTGGACACTGTCTCAAAAAGGAATCTGGGATTGTTTTTATTTTTCTCTATTGGGGACGAATAACATAAAGATTTAGCTTTTATAAGGGCATGTTTATACTCAGTTAAAGCATCTTTCCAAGCAATCTTATACACTTCCAGTGTAGTGTGCCGCCACTTGCGTTCTAATTTCCGTGCTGCTTGTTTAAGTGCGCATGTGTGGTCATTGTACCAAGGAGCAAGTTTTTTCTCCCTAATCAGTTTAGTTTTGAGTGGGGCTACGTTATCTAAGGTTGCGCGCAATACAGTCTCTAGGTTTTGAGTTGCCTGATCTAGTTCTTTAGGTTCTGATGCTGATATATTTGGTAATTCTGGTAGGCAGTTTATGAACGCTGCTGCAGTTGCAGATGTAATAGTGCGCTTATATTTAAAACGATGTGGTTGCTGTACCTTATTGGACAGGGACACTTCATAAATTAGTAGAGAGTGATCAGAGATTAAGTCATTCTGTGGTATAATTTCCAGGTTGTCTATGTTTATACCATAAGTAAGTATTAAATCTAAGGTATGTTTACAGCGGTGAGTGGGTCCTGTTACATTTTGGGTGATGCCTAAAGATTCTAAAATAGAGTCAAACGCAATTTTGAGTGGATTACACTTATCCTCATAATGAATATTAAAGTCACCAACAATTAAAGCTTTTTTAGTTGATAAAACTAATTTAGAAAGAAAATCGGCAAATTCGTTAAGAAATTCTGAGTAAGGACCAGGGGGTCGATAAACAGTAACCAGCTTAAACATACTATTTTTATCAGATGAACATTTATTGGCTATGTCAGAGATAAGAGCTTCAAACGAGTTTGTTATGGGAGATGATTTTACAGTGAGACCTATGTCTTTATCATAAATTGCGGCTATTCCTCCACCACGACCACTAAGACGTGGCTTATGTTCATAACTGTAACCCGGAGGAGATGCTTCATTTAAACCAAGATACTCATCAGGTCTAGCCCAGGTCTCTGTTAAACACAGGGCACTAAGACTATTATCTGTAATTATTTCATTTACAATTACTGTTTTGCATGCAAGTGACCTGATGTTTAGAAGTCCTAACTTTAGTTTAACTTTACTAGGGTTTTCATGATGCTCATTTAGATTAATTTTACATACTTTTTGATTTTGTTTTGGCTTACACCTGCCACGGTAAACAGACACAGTCTCAATGGTTTGTGACCTAAGGATTCCAGGTGACGTCCGATGGCGACTCGCAGACAGTTGGTTAGGCCTGTTAGTCTGCTGCCTGGTCTTGGCTCTGGATAGTCATTTAACACTATCTGCCGCTACACTAACGCGGTGTTAAAGCCTGTCACCTATGCTGCAAGAAATGCGAGCAGCACCCTCCCATGTGGGGTGGACACCATCCCGCTTCAAAAGACCAGGCCTTCCCTCAAAGGTGGACCAATTATCTACAAAATCAATGCAGTTTTCTGAGCACCATTTAGACATCCAGCGGTTCAGCGACAACAACCTGCTGTAGGTTTCGCCACTGGGTCGAATCGGTAAGGGGCCAGAGCACACTACTGCCTCAGACATCGACCTAGCTAACTCACACACCTCTTTAACATTACTCTTAGTAACCTCAGACTGCCGTAAACGAACATCATTAGTGCCGACGTGGATAACAATCTTCGAAAATCTACGATTAGCATTAGCCAGCACTTTTAGATTTGCTCTGATGTCAGGCGCCCTGGCCCCCGGAATACAAGTGACTATGGTTGCTGGTGTCTCTATGGGGGTTGCAATACGCACGTGTCGGAGCTGAGAATCTCCTATAACCAGAGCACTTACATTAACAGGCTTCTCAGCGGGTGGGTCACTGAGTGGGGAAAACCTGTTGGACACGTGCAACTGAGATGGTCGGTGCTTTGCCCTACGACTATGTCGCCGAGACGTCACCCAGTCGCCCCGCTGTGAGGGCTCTAATGCCGGAGTCTGGGGTTCTACACCTGAACTGCTGGCATTCGGGACTGCTACAGCTGAATCTAAACACTCACTAGTAGTAGTCTGTTCTAACGCCCGAATGCGCCCTTCTAACACTGAGATCTTCTCCGTCAGACTAACAACTAATCTACACTTATCACATGTAAAGTTATCACTAAACACGGAGAAGGAATAACTGAACATATTACACTCAGAACATGGATACAGCGCTCCTACTGGGGCCATAATAACAAAGAAATATACTTAGCTTTACAAGATGAGTTGGAGATGATGTTTATGTTGGATTCACCGGCGCTTCTGCTGGTAGTCACAGAAGAACGGCTTTAATTCCGGATGAAACAGGCGATGATGAGCTGGAATACAAAAACCAACAACCAAACCAACACACCAACACAAACGCGCTTCGTTCGGACAAAAGCGGCTGTAATTCTAAAGGAGAACGGTGTTATCCGCTGGTATACAAAACAAATAAACGCGCTTCCTACGAACAGAAACGGTTATAACTCCCCACAAAAACAGGTGTTTTAAGAGCTGAATTACAGAACACAGCCAAACACAAACGCGTTTCGTGCGGACCGAAAACGGTTTTAATTCTGGATAATTATGATGTTTATGCGCTGACGTACAAAAACAAACAAAACCGGCTTCGTTCGGATGCCGGTAGCAGAAGTTTCCTAGTTTCCAACACAGCACGAATTTACGTTAGTAAACACAAGCGCTTTTTTACGATAAACAAAATAAAACTAAATCAACAACACACGGAAGATTAACGTATAAATTATATGTTTAAAACATACGTATATAAAAAGTTCTTTAGCTAAAGGCTACAAACAACTAGGCTAGCGTCTCAGCGTGCGTACCACCGGAAGTGACGTGTGTGATGATAAGAACGCCACAAAAATAAAAACATATTAAACATATATATAACGGCTCCCAGAGATGCAACTCGGTTCATTTGAAAGAGCCGTTCATTAGAATCAGATCTGATTTTCAATATTGTGCCTAAACTTCAGCCAAAGAAACGGTCGGATTCAGATGTCTCTGCAAGCTGCTGTCAGCCTTGTTAGTGCAGTAGGTAGCGCGTCAGTCTCATAATCTGAAGGTCGTGAGTTTGATCATCACACGGGGCAAGGTCTTTGTGGGGCCAATTTAGTTACTGTGCCTAATCTAAGCCCAGTTAGCAGACTGGTTTCATGTCATTTAGTGACTTTCATCAGCACTGTAAATAGAACAGGTAGTGAACATACGCTTACAGTCAGAAGGGTGTGAGTTTGATTCTCATCCAGTTCATGATGTTTAGATTTAGATTCTGCTTTTCAATATTGTGCCTAAACTTCAGCCAATGAAACGGTCGGATTCTGATGTCTCCACATGTTTTTGTCTATGCATGTTGCTGTCAGCCTCGTTAGCGCAGAAGGTGGCGCTCAGTGCCGGCTGTGAGTCTCGCTATTCTTGGGGGACTCTTGGGGACTTGGTCCAATCGCGTTTCAGCTTTCCCCCAAGAATGTCAACAACCGGCCAATCACGATCCTCATCTTTCCCCCAAGAATCGAAGGAGGCGTGACGTAGTGACGTATGTTTTCTGCGCCTATCACGCATTCCGATGACGTCACGGTTTCCATGGTAAATAGCGACGCGCATTGCTGCAGCTCCAGTACTAGATTTGCGTCTTTTGGTGCGATATCTAACGCTTTTCTTCTGCAATATCACAAGAATAAAACGCTTTTCCTCACACTTCTCCTTGCAAGGATTTGATCTTCTTTGGTAAGTTTATATTTATTTCATATTTTAAAGTTCGTTCGAGTTCATAAGTTGATGCTAACGTTCCTTTGCTAGGTCAGTTTATGTTTATTCCTTGAAATGTAACCTCGTGTAAGCCTAAACTTACTTCTAACAATATTTACTGATTACTGTTGGTGAATTTCTTTTGCTTCTCGATGTTTTATAGGACAATAATTAAATTAGGCTTGCTTGCTTGGTGCACAATTAACTAAAGACATGTGAACAAAACAAGGCTGTAGAAAAGTTATTTCTAGTGGTTTATTGCCTTGTTCTAGAGGAAATTACAGTATTATCCACAGTCTGTAATGTAATTCCTCTAAAAGCTCATTCACATCAAGCTAGAAAATGTATTTTTAAAGACGCATTCCTGTTATTGTACGATAAAATACCAGTTATATTATATAGATATAATATATATAATAGATATAATAGTTATATTTCAGTTTTTTTTTTTATAATGGTTTAAAATACCATAGTTATATTTCAGGTTTTTTTATAATGGTTTAAAATACCATAGTTACAGTATGTTTTGGATAAATTGCCATTATTAACATTTATAAGCTTGTTTCAGGGCTTTATTACTGCAGTTTAAGATGTTACAATTGGTCTTTTTGTGCTGCTTGGGTTAAGTTATCAGTATTGTCATTATTAACATGTATAAGCTTTATTACAGCAGATGGTTGGTCTGATAATGTTATTGTACTGTTTTTGGGGCTTTAAAAAAAAAAATACATCAATAATTTTAATTATTATTATTATTATAGAAAATGGAGCCTAAATTTAGGAAGAGGACTGATGGAAGTCTGAACCTCTGTGACTCCATGGCTGCCTTAGCAGTCAAAGAACAGAATAGAAAGAAGAGATGGTCCAGTGCTATTTCACCTGAGAGGGTCCGGGACTCTGCTAAAGAGGCAGTCCTGCGGTCAGGTGGAGATACAGAGAACGATATCCATGTTTTGGGTCAGCATGAGCTTTAGTTTGGGGTTTTCTGTGGACAGACCTTCAAGTGGGTGGCAGAAAATGCTCTTGGCTATGCTGGATACCTTGTTGCTGCCATGACAAAGGAATCTTCTGGTGGAAACTATGATTCCAGAAATCATGCCGAAAACAAGAGGGCTTTCCGGACCTATATAGAGCACTTTCCCGAGGGCCGATATGCTGTTCGGATCAAGCTGGAGAACATGGCCACGCAACCCGCTGCCCAGCCCTCCACCAGCTACCAAGCTGCCGCCCAGCTCTCCACCAGCTCTCAGGCCACCGCCCAGCCCTACACAACTTCCAGACCTTCTCCTGTTTCCTCCCTGCGTTCACTGCTGGTTGGGAAAAGTAGCAGCGTGACAAATGTTGAGAAAAGGGTGAAGAGGCTTCTTTCCCCGGCCAAGTTCAAACCTTGTAAGTATGCAGTGATGACGAGAACTTTATTAAATTACACAGTTTGTCATTATTTAAATGTCATTCATATAAACTTTTTTTGCTTTTTTTTTTGTTAGCTGTTCCAGCTGCATCCCCTGCTTTGGTTGAGACCACCCATGTTGCTGACAGTGAGTTGGTGATGGTAGCGGACCAGGTGGAATCATAACGTAAGTTTTAGATTTTAATTACATATCTGTTGTATAAGGGCTCAATGCATTGTTAACGTTAACAAAACAGTTAACAGCTTCTCTATTAAGCATCTCTCCTGAATCGCCTGCCTCCTCACTTGCTCACAGCTGTAAGTATTTAACACTGCATCATCAGACTCATGTTATGAATAAAAAATAAAATGTGCCATGTCTTATGTTGCAATTTTTAAATCTCCCCCTTTGTTTAGCTGCAGATCCACGTAAGCAAGCATCGACATCCAGTGATCTGGCTTCTGCTTCCGCAGCTTCTTCTGGTCTCGATGTAGGACTTTATATTCTGATTTTCTTTATTTGTGAATTATACTGACATGCTCTATGGTCATTTTAAATGCTCCTCTTATTTATACTACATGTCAATTATTATTAGCTTCAAAAAGGTGCACTTTGTAGCATTTCTTCTGTTTTTGTCTAACTACTTGTTTATTTATTTAGGACTCTGTTGGGCCAGATCACGTTGTGGGGTATGTGGCAGTTCAAGAGTTGGCAGTCTATTTAGTCAGATTGAAAGACCACAGCCTTGCATTGTCATGGGAAGAGTCAGACCATGTCATCGCCCTCTGGGTGACTATGACAAGGGTCGCACAGTGTACTCTCCACGTCATCAGGTCACATTGAACAAGGGGCGTTTCAGAGCGACCAAGAAAATTGTAGCTTCAGGTGTGGAGTCACCAAGACGGTGAGTTTATATGCACAACTGTATATATTTGTATTTATATACTGTGTGTGTATGTATATGAATGTGTATATATATATATATATATATATATTTTTTTTTTTTTTTTTTTCTCTCTCTCTCTTTGTAGGTGTTTTCTCGGATCAAACAGCCCAGCACAGTGGCCAGACTGCAACAGGGTTGTGGAAGCCATTTTTGTAAAGCTTTGCTTGGATTTTCCACACCCGAAGCGTGTCGAGGGGGTAAGGCTTGGAAGATGGACCCTCATCACTCGTGCTTACAAGCACATTAGAGAGTGCATTCTTAGTAATGCGCATGTGATGCAGGAGACCACCATTCAGCTGCCTGAAGTTAATACGGCCACATTGTCAGAGTGGTGAGTCAAGCGATTATCAAATGTAATGAATTGTTGGAACTACTTTATTGAAATTTTAACTGATGTGTTTGTGTGTCTTTGTAGGTACTGTCGGCGCAGCCGCTCTCAGGAGGCTGGTGTGCTTCAGCAGGGCATAACGCCTTCAGAAGCATCGGTGTCTGGTCCTGTAACTCAGCACGCCACGCTCCAGAAGGAGAGTCTCACCACCTCCGAGTCAACGAGTAACCCTCATGTCTTTGTTCTCCCTCCAGATACTGCTGGCATGGCAAAGACCAAAAAGCGATTAAACTTTGACTCCAGCCTACCATCGTCTGCCCCTCCTCAGAAACACTTTCCTCCAACTCTCCAGGGCTCACCAGTCTCCACAAGCATTGCTTCTCTTCCACTGTTGCTACCTCAAGGCCAGGTTTATCTTTTACCTGGACCATGTCCGGACAGCCATGGACCAGCTGCTCCATCTAGACTACAGCGTATTCTGCCTGCTGCAGTCAATCCGGCTACAGCTGGACCCTCTCAGGTCATGTCGTCAGCAACCCCGGTGCCAGATGTTCCTTACAATACACAGTGGTACCGCAAAAGGGAGCTGCAGAGAGAGAAGACTGGCATACACACCCATAAGTATGTTCGCCACACTGACATTATCAGGTGCAAAAAATGCCAGAAAGAGAGGAAACCGCCTACACATCACCAGTACTATGGGAACTGGTACTGTGAGGAAACAGCCACGGTGTCACTGGCTGAATGGAAGGCCACATTGTCTGCACGTGGCTATGGTAAGAAGAACGACACTCAGTGAAATCCTGCACTTGGACAACTACATATTTTTCTGTTGTAGGTTTTATTTACTGATTTATTTATTCATTATACATCTAAACACAACACACTTTTTTGACAGTTACTGTATATACATACATGCAGTACTATATATTTCATATACAGTAAGTATTATATGGTAAGAATTTTGTACACAGTCATTTCAAACAAATTGAAATGTTTTTGGGTTTTTTTTCTTCTATTTGAATTACTTATTGTCTATATAAATTATATTATAAAATATTATATAAATAATTGCTTCTTAAATTGGAATTATAGTGTTTTTGAATTTGGCATTTTTCTAAATTCTTAGGTTTGTCCCCAAATTGTATGCACTTGCAATAACTTACGTTTTTAAATAACTATCTATGTTTTTTTTTTTTTTTTTTTTTTTTTTTTTTTTTTTTTTTTTTTTTCCAAAATGAAGCAACTGCTCAATGGCAAGCCAAAACCAAATCCCTGTGGTGTAACTGGTGAACACATTCCCTCTCTGAGTGAAAGCTCCAAGTTCGAGACTTGGCAGGGATATCTGGTTTGCCTAAGAGATGGTTGTTTTACTTCAAAAGTCAGACTACAATATAATAAAGCTTTGTGGAAATTAAATGCCCCACAAGAAACGTAACCCCCATTACAGTAAAGAGCTTAAGGCAGCCATCCATATGTATGCTAATATCTATAGATGGGTATGTGCCAGCAATTCACAAGTGATCAGATCACAATATGCTGGAATTGACTGTTTAGCAAATGAAAAGACACACATAATAGGCTGTTCATTCAGGTGTGATGTTCATAAGGAATTTATTTATTTATGTTTGTCCTTTACAGCAGGTTAAATCATAAAGGATACATAAACATGTGAATGTCTCATTATTATTATTATTATTATTATTATCAAAGAAATTATATTCATGCAAATTAATTGGATTAATATTTAATTTATTTATTTTACTTAATAAGCTGGAATAGACCATTCAGTCAGGTGTGATGTTTATATGGCCTTAATTCACTTTTATCCTTTACAGCAGGTTAAATAATGCATATCATAAAGGTTGCATAGACTTGTAAATGTCTATGCAACATTATTAATTATTATCATTATAATAATTATTATCATTATAATGAAAGAAATTATATTCATGCAAATGAATTGGATTAATATATAATGTATTTATTTTACTTAATAGGCTGGAATGGACCATTCAGTCAGGTGTAATGTTTATATGGCCTTAATTCACTTTTATCCTTTACAGCAGGTTAAATAATGCACATATTCAAGTCAAATTTTTTATTACGAAAATGTTAAGTGTAAATGAATAAACTAAACAAACAATGGACCACTCAGTCAGGTGTGATGTTCATAATGCTTTTATTTATTCACTTTTGTCCTTTACAGCAGGTTAAATCATAGAAACGGTTACATTAACATGTGAATATGTTTTTGTAGTATTATAAAATAAATTATATTAATGTAACTTAATTGGATTGAAATGTACCAAAAATAGACCATAATATCTGTAGATGGGTATGTGCCAGCAATTCACAAGTGATCAGATGAACACAATATGCTGGAATTGACTGTTTAGCAAATGAAAAGACATGCATAAATCGACTGTTAGTCAGGTGTGATGTTCATAAGGAATTTATTTATTTACTTTTGTCCTTTACAGCAGGTTAACATGTAAATAAAGTTAGTTTTTGTTATTATAACACGTTTTTAATGTAAATGAATTAATTAAATTAAATTCATTTATTTTAAAGTGTGGAAACGCTTTATAAATATAAATAAAAACGCTTTATAAAGCTAAATAAAAACGCTTTATAAAAGTGATAAAACGGCAATTGTAAACACATGTACAATTGTTCATTCGCGATTTACATATCAAGAGATCTTTACTGTCCGTTACGATGCACTTTTGGATTATTTTCTCTAAAAGTGAAGAAGTACAAAATCGCCCAAAGCGGGGTTCGAACCGATGTCTCTGAAAAGCATTTCTGCAACCCATACCTCAACATATGCGCGCTGGCCCGTTTGTTTAGTTTATTAATTTACACTTAACATTTTCGTAATAAAAAATTTGACTTGAATATGTGCATTATTTAACCTGCTGTAAAGGATAAAAGTGAATTAAGGCCATATAAACATCACACCTGACTGAATGGTCTATTCCAGCTTATTAAGTAAAATAAATAAATTAAATATTAATCCAATTAATTTGCATGAATATAATTTCTTTGATAATAATAATAATAATAATGAGACATTCACATGTTTATGTATCCTTTATGATTTAACCTGCTGTAAAGGACAAACATAAATAAATAAATTCCTTATGAACATCACACCTGAATGAACAGCCTATTATGTGTGTCTTTTCATTTGCTAAACAGTCAATTCCAGCATATTGTGATCTGATCACTTGTGAATTGCTGGCACATACCCATCTATAGATATTAGCATACATATGGATGGCTGCCTTAAGCTCTTTACTGTAATGGGGGTTACGTTTCTTGTGGGGCATTTAATTTCCACAAAGCTTTATTATATTGTAGTCTGACTTTTGAAGTAAAACAACCATCTCTTAGGCAAACCAGATATCCCTGCCAAGTCTCGAACTTGGAGCTTTCACTCAGAGAGGGAATGTGTTCACCAGTTACACCACAGGGATTTGGTTTTGGCTTGCCATTGAGCAGTTGCTTCATTTTGGGAAAAAAAAAAAAAAAAAAAAAAAAAAAAAAAAAAAAAAAAAAAAAAAAAAAAAAAAACATAGATAGTTATTTAAAAACGTAAGTTATTGCAAGTGCATACAATTTGGGGACAAACCTAAGAATTTAGAAAAATGCCAAATTCAAAAACACTATAATTCCAATTTAAGAAGCAATTATTTATATAATATTTTATAATATAATTTATATAGACAATAAGTAATTCAAATAGAAGAAAAAAAACCCAAAAACATTTCAATTTGTTTGAAATGACTGTGTACAAAATTCTTACCATATAATACTTACTGTATATGAAATATATAGTACTGCATGTATGTATATACAGTAACTGTCAAAAAAGTGTGTTGTGTTTAGATGTATAATGAATAAATAAATCAGTAAATAAAACCTACAACAGAAAAATATGTAGTTGTCCAAGTGCAGGATTTCACTGAGTGTCGTTCTTCTTACCATAGCCACGTGCAGACAATGTGGCCTTCCATTCAGCCAGTGACACCGTGGCTGTTTCCTCACAGTACCAGTTCCCATAGTACTGGTGATGTGTAGGCGGTTTCCTCTCTTTCTGGCATTTTTTGCACCTGATAATGTCAGTGTGGCGAACATACTTATGGGTGTGTATGCCAGTCTTCTCTCTCTGCAGCTCCCTTTTGCGGTACCACTGTGTATTGTAAGGAACATCTGGCACCGGGGTTGCTGACGACATGACCTGAGAGGGTCCAGCTGTAGCCGGATTGACTGCAGCAGGCAGAATACGCTGTAGTCTAGATGGAGCAGCTGGTCCATGGCTGTCCGGACATGGTCCAGGTAAAAGATAAACCTGGCCTTGAGGTAGCAACAGTGGAAGAGAAGCAATGCTTGTGGAGACTGGTGAGCCCTGGAGAGTTGGAGGAAAGTGTTTCTGAGGAGGGGCAGACGATGGTAGGCTGGAGTCAAAGTTTAATCGCTTTTTGGTCTTTGCCATGCCAGCAGTATCTGGAGGGAGAACAAAGACATGAGGGTTACTCGTTGACTCGGAGGTGGTGAGACTCTCCTTCTGGAGCGTGGCGTGCTGAGTTACAGGACCAGACACCGATGCTTCTGAAGGCGTTATGCCCTGCTGAAGCACACCAGCCTCCTGAGAGCGGCTGCGCCGACAGTACCTACAAAGACACACAAACACATCAGTTAGAATTTCAATAAAGTAGTTCCAACAATTCATTACATTTGATAATCGCTTGACTCACCACTCTGACAATGTGGCCGTATTAACTTCAGGCAGCTGAATGGTGGTCTCCTGCATCACATGCGCATTACTAAGAATGCACTCTCTAATGTGCTTGTAAGCACGAGTGATGAGGGTCCATCTTCCAAGCCTTACCCCCTCGACACGCTTCGGGTGTGGAAAATCCAAGCAAAGCTTTACAAAAATGGCTTCCACAACCTTGTTGCAGTCTGGCCACTGTGCTGGGCTGTTTGATCCGAGAAAACACCTACAAAGAGAGAGAGAGAAAAAAAAAAAAATATATATATATATATATATATATATACACATTCATATACATACACACACAGTATATAAATACAAATATATACAGTTGTGCATATAAACTCACCGTCTTGGTGACTCCACACCTGAAGCTACAATTTTCTTGGTCGCTCTGAAACGCCCCTTGTTCAATGTGACCTGATGACGTGGAGAGTACACTGTGCGACCCTTGTCATAGTCACCCAGAGGGCGATGACATGGTCTGACTCTTCCCATGACAATGCAAGGCTGTGGTCTTTCAATCTGACTAAATAGACTGCCAACTCTTGAACTGCCACATACCCCACAACGTGATCTGGCCCAACAGAGTCCTAAATAAATAAACAAGTAGTTAGACAAAAACAGAAGAAATGCTACAAAGTGCACCTTTTTGAAGCTAATAATAATTGACATGTAGTATAA
This sequence comes from Trichomycterus rosablanca, assembly GCF_030014385.1. Lineage (NCBI taxonomy): Eukaryota > Metazoa > Chordata > Actinopteri > Siluriformes > Trichomycteridae > Trichomycterus > Trichomycterus rosablanca. The sequence goes on from NC_086002.1 coordinate 24,373,942, forward strand.
ATAAGAGGAGCATTTAAAATGACCATAGAGCATGTCAGTATAATTCACAAATAAAGAAAATCAGAATATAAAGTCCTACATCGAGACCAGAAGAAGCTGCGGAAGCAGAAGCCAGATCACTGGATGTCGATGCTTGCTTACGTGGATCTGCAGCTAAACAAAGGGGGAGATTTAAAAATTGCAACATAAGACATGGCACATTTTATTTTTAATTCATAACATGAGTCTGATGATGCAGTGTTAAATACTTACAGCTGTGAGCAAGTGAGGAGGCAGGCGATTCAGGAGAGATGCTTAATAGAGAAGCTGTTAACTGTTTTGTTAACGTTAACAATGCATTGAGCCCTTATACAACAGATATGTAATTAAAATCTAAAACTTACGTTATGATTCCACCTGGTCCGCTACCATCACCAACTCACTGTCAGCAACATGGGTGGTCTCAACCAAAGCAGGGGATGCAGCTGGAACAGCTAACAAAAAAAAAAGCAAAAAAAGTTTATATGAATGACATTTAAATAATGACAAACTGTGTAATTTAATAAAGTTCTCGTCATCACTGCATACTTACAAGGTTTGAACTTGGCCGGGGAAAGAAGCCTCTTCACCCTTTTCTCAACATTTGTCACGCTGCTACTTTTCCCAACCAGCAGTGAACGCAGGGAGGAAACAGGAGAAGGTCTGGAAGTTGTGGAGGGCTGGGCGGTGGCCTGAGAGCTGGTGGAGAGCTGGGCGGCAGCTTGGTAGCTGGTGGAGGGCTGGGCAGCGGGTTGCGTGGCCATGTTCTCCAGCTTGATCCGAACAGCATATCGGCCCTCGGGAAAGTGCTCTATATAGGTCCGGAAAGCCCTCTTGTTTTCGGCATGATTTCTGGAATCATAGTTTCCACCAGAAGATTCCTTTGTCATGGCAGCAACAAGGTATCCAGCATAGCCAAGAGCATTTTCTGCCACCCACTTGAAGGTCTGTCCACAGAAAACCCCAAACTAAAGCTCATGCTGACCCAAAACATGGATATCGTTCTCTGTATCTCCACCTGACCGCAGGACTGCCTCTTTAGCAGAGTCCCGGACCCGCTCAGGTGAAATAGCACTGGACCATCTCTTCTTTCTATTCTGTTCTTTGACTGCTAAGGCAGCCATGGAGTCACAGAGGTTCAGACTTCCATCAGTCCTCTTCCTAAATTTAGGCTCCATTTTCTATAATAATAATAATAATTAAAATTATTGATGTATTTTTTTTTTTTAAAGCCCCAAAAACAGTACAATAACATTATCAGACCAACCATCTGCTGTAATAAAGCTTATACATGTTAATAATGACAATACTGATAACTTAACCCAAGCAGCACAATAAGACCAATTGTAACATCTTAAACTGCAGTAATAAAGCCCTGAAACAAGCTTATAAATGTTAATAATGGCAATTTATCCAAAACATACTGTAACTATGGTATTTTAAACCATTATAAAAAAACCTGAAATATAACTATGGTATTTTAAACCATTATAAAAAAAAAACTGAAATATAACTATTATATCTATTATATATATTATATCTATATAATATAACTGGTATTTTATCGTACAATAACAGGAATGCGTCTTTAAAAATACATTTTCTAGCTTGATGTGAATGAGCTTTTAGAGGAATTACATTACAGACTGTGGATAATACTGTAATTTCCTCTAGAACAAGGCAATAAACCACTAGAAATAACTTTTCTACAGCCTTGTTTTGTTCACATGTCTTTAGTTAATTGTGCACCAAGCAAGCAAGCCTAATTTAATTATTGTCCTATAAAACATCGAGAAGCAAAAGAAATTCACCAACAGTAATCAGTAAATATTGTTAGAAGTAAGTTTAGGCTGACACGAGGTTACATTTCAAGGAATAAACATAAACTGACCTAGCAAAGGAACGTTAGCATCAACTTATGAACTCGAACGAACTTTAAAATATGAAATAAATATAAACTTACCAAAGAAGATCAAATCCTTGCAAGGAGAAGTGTGAGGAAAAGCGTTTTATTCTTGTGATATTGCAGAAGAAAAGCGTTAGATATCGCACCAAAAGACGCAAATCTAGTACTGGAGCTGCAGCAATGCGCGTCGCTATTTACCATGGAAACCGTGACGTCATCGGAATGCGTGATAGGCGCAGAAAACATACGTCACTACGTCACGCCTCCTTCGATTCTTGGGGGAAAGATGAGGATCGTGATTGGCCGGTTGTTGACATTCTTGGGGGAAAGCTGAAACGCGATTGGACCAAGTCCCCAAGAGTCCCCCAAGAATAGCGAGACTCACAGCCGGCACTGAGCGCCAACGAGGCTGACAGCAACACGTCTAGACTGAATCTGACAGTTTTTGTAGTTGTAGTTTAGGCACAATGTTGAAAAGCAGAATCTGAATGTGAGCATCACGAACTGGATGAGAATCAAACTCACACCCTTCTGACTGTAAGTGTATGGTCACTACCTGTTCTATTTACAGTGAGACATCTGATAATAATATTGAAAAGCAGAATCTAAATGTAAGCATCAAGAACTGGATGAGAATCAAACTAGTGCTGGGCGATTTTCACGATTAATTTGGTTCATTTGCATGAACGTTTTCACACGATGTTAGAAATGAGACAATCACGATTGTTTACATACTTTATATTTTAATTAAAATACCAACATGTCACGAGGCAGAAAGTGACTCATGGAATTTAAATCAGGGAAAGTTTAATATCAAAAGGGCAAAACAGTGTACAAAATCAGGTTTAGTCTAAAACCAGATAGACTAAAACAGTTAAAAGAAGTCAACAAGTGTCATACATGGTAACGGTTAGATTAAGAAAAAAAAGAGCACAAACACGATCGGCAAAACGAGACACAAACAGAAGAGTTTCATTAAGATTCACTGAATCAAACACAGCCGAACTGAATCAAAATTCCGGAGCTGATGAGTGTGATCAAGATTGGCTGACCGGGACATGTGATAGTCACCTGACAGCCCGTGGGAGCATGGGAATTGTAGTCCATATTGTTAGAAGCAGAACTTGCCCCCCCATCCACGCACCAATCACAAGAGGACGAAACCAAAGCTGAGCTGAGTGATTACTTGATGCTAGTGTTGTGCGATACTGCAAAATTTGGTATCGATCCGATACCAAGTAAATACAGGGCCAGTATCGCCGATATCGATCCAATACCGATACTTTTTAATAATTAAGGTAGATGCATCATTCAATTGCTAGATCTGAATGAATTTTCATGACCTTTATGTGTATATTCGTAATAATTTTTTTTTTCTAAGTAGCTGCTCTCAGAAGGGTTGTAAATAAATTCAGTTGTTTAAAGCGGTCCAATTTCTTGTTTCTGGTGCTTTACTCTCTCACAACGTTACCATCATGGAGTATCACCACTCATAGTTGTGTTGTGTGTAGTGACCGAATATATGTTTCCTTGTTGATTTAAAATAAAAAAAAATGATGCTATTCTTTTTACATTTATAAGCACAAAGTCAAAAGAAAAGAGCTCTTTATCCACACACACCCACCTTCACTCGAAACTTCCTGTTACACACTGACCCAGCGGCTTTTTCTTCATCAAAGCTACACAATGACACAAAGATCAGCTCAAACTTTCATTCTTACTACAGTAAAACACATTCAACTGACTTTTAAAGTGAAGTTCAAAATGTTGTACAGACATCGTCTCCATCTAGTGGTGCTAGAAATAAATTACAGCTTGTTACTTGGGTACAGATTTTATAATATATAAAAATTAAAGAGTGTTTATGGCTCTTCTGTCCCAAGTGTTTTTGTAACGTGTTGTAGACCTGCAATGGCGACTGTTTTTGGTATACAGGAAAGAAAAGGCCGAATGCAGGTGAAAAAGTGCTATATGGCAACCAACACTGTATAAATATTGGACAGAACACATGATGGGTTATTTTACCTTGTTGGGTTGTGCAGTTTAACCATTGTGCTGAGCTGTGAGGTTCTTTTTTACCATGGGTCAACTATGTAACTTTACTTTATTTAAATGAGAGGTTTACATTGCTGTGTTCAGGATTTCCTCTTTAGTGATATTTAATGTTAATAAATGTTCTGATCTAAATGCTGCTGCCCTTGACCTTTAAAACTGAGTAATTTCTGAGATCATTAAAATAAATGATGTTTATTTTGTACTTTGGTTTTATATTATTTGTACAAACATTTGTTTTATGCAACTTTAAACCTGTAATAATACATTAAAAATTTAAATGTGTCTTTATTTGCTTTAACTAAGCTAAAGTTTTTAACAGGGACAAAAATGACAGTTTGTGTAGCAGGTCTGGACACGTAAATAAAATGTTATACTGTTATACTATTAGCATGAAGTCATGTGACTCGTGTGTTCACTCATGTGAAAGAGCTGCGCGTGTCTCTGTGGCGCAATCGGTTAGCGCGTTCGGCTGTTAACCGAAAGGTTGGTGGTTCGAGCCCACCCAGGGACGAGTGTCTTTTATTGCACAACCTGCCTGTTGATCAAACAGATATCAGACACAACAACAATGTGTAGTCCCACAGAATAGTGGAAATAAGTAACTGAAAACATCCAGTAAACAACAGTCCTACAAGCACAAATATCCACCTGATAAGTCACTGGAGACCAGCTGTTTTGGTTTCTGTAGATGTTAAATGAAGATACTCGCCCAACGTGGGGCTCGAACCCACGACCCTGAGATTAAGAGTCTCATGCTCTACCGACTGAGCTATTCTCTAAAGAAAAAATAGATGTACTGGCCGGTTAGCTCAGTTGGTTAGAGCGTGGTGCTAATAACGCTAAGGTCGCGGGTTCGATCCCCGTACGGGCCACACCCACTTCCAGACTTAAACTAACAAACAAGTGATCCTTCTCTAACTAGCAGGTACTATTAACCTGGACTTCAAACATTGTCTCTGACAGTGTGAGATTTTTTACTGCCCCTCTCATTCAGGTCAGAAACATGCAATTATCTCAATTTACCAAACTTAATGACCCTTCTGTAAATGGTTTAATGTGCACACTGCTGCTACTGGCTTGTTTTTCTTTTCTACAATGTAAGTTCAGACCTTCAGGTTCATGTTATTTGAGATTTCTACATAGATTCTTCCTCATGTACAGAAAGACGCAGTTCAGTTTGAGAAGCGCACAGCGTGAGAGCGAGTGAGTCTGCGCGTTCAAATGAATCAAATGAGTCGATTTCTTAATCCGGTTCTTTAAGTCAAACGACAAGAAGAGACTCGAAAGAGTCGACTCACTAATTTGAATGTACTCAGCAATGAGCAGTTGAAAGCTAAGGGAGTCGATTCTTTTTGATGAAGTCAACATTTTATATGTTATACACAATACTTAAAAGTCGGATCACTATCGTTAACTGTCCTTTAAAAATACAGAGACAAACCATCTCATCTAACAAAATAGAATAAAATAATGTATAACAGTTTAATGATGCACCATACATACAGTGAAGCAAAAATAACATTCAAAGCTCAACAACATAAAAATACATCAAATCACCTAAATATTACCTAAATAACACATACAGCAAAAACATGTGAACGTGGAACCATGTGTATGTGTGATGTGTGTGTGTGTGTGCATGCTTATGAATATTAATAGAATAGAATATTAATAGAATAGATACGTATAGATACATGAAGTGATGTAGACACACATATTAACTCTAACCCTAACCCTAACCCTGGCCTTTTTCTTCATGTATTGCTTTGATGATAAAGAAAAAAGAAAATGTTCGGCTCCTCCGGCAGGAGGTTGAAGTAAAGATGGTTGAGGAAAAGCTTCCAGCACCTGGTATTCCCAGGCGGTCTCCCATTCAAGTACTAACCAGGCCCGACCCTGCTTAGTGTCCGAGATCGGGCGTTCTCAGGGTGGTGTGGCCGCAAGCGAGAGACGCTGCAAATAGCTTCACATTTATAGTCGTCCATCGTTCAGCCTTTCACTTCGCGAGGTTTTGATCATTTGTTGTCGTGTGTTATGCTTGGAGAAGATAAGAGCTGTTTCTAAGACTGCTTTAAATCCCCCGAGGAATCTAAATGTACGTTTGTAACGGCCTGCGTTGCCAGATTTTGTTTCAAAGTGGCAGGATCAGTATGCCACTCATCATTTATAATTTGTGAGCTATCAGCACTAATTTGAACGGTTTCATTTTGTTGAACTTCTAAACATCGGCTGTTTTTCATGAGGATGTTTGAGAGGTTTTCAATGCATTTTGGGGGATCAATCTGGCAACCCTGGAAACAGCGTCGAAATGCCAATTAGGAGATTGGCAGCGGCGGCGTGTTTGAGGTGAGTGTTTGTAGTTCATTTTAATACTTTAAATGCTCATTAAGTAGATGTTTGAAATATTACTGACCCCGCGTTTGGTTTAATTCACTCTGCCTGTCGTGCATATATATAAGTCCCTGAGAGACAGTGAGGCTGCTAACATTAGTCATAGATCCAGACATCCCAAGTTGCAAAAACTCATTTCAGGGGGGTACCCCCGGACCTTGTCCCCGAGCCCCCAAGCCCCCCAAATAACAAAAAAAACCTCTCGCACACACCAGAGGATATGGGGGTGATAACAGAAGTTTTAGGAGCTGCTAACTGAGCTACTAAGCTATATTCGTGTCACAAACACATTAAGGTGTACTACATAGTGCACTAGATAGTGTGAAAGATAATAGATGTATGTTCCCTACATAGTGCACTAGATTGTATATTAGAAAATAATTGATGTTCCTTACTTAGTGCACTAGATAGTGTACTAGATAATAGACGAATGTTTTTTACATAATGCTTTAGGTAGCGTATTAGTTAACGGATTTCTGTTCCCTACATAGTGCACTAAATTGTATATCAGATAACGGATTTATGTTCCCTACATGGTGCACTAAATTGTATATCAGATAACGGATTTATGTTCCCTACATGGTGCACTAAATTGTGTATCAGATAACGGATTTATGTTCCCTACATATTGCACTAGATAGTATTTTAGATATGAATTTATGTTCCCTACGTAGTGCACTAGATAGTGAATTATACAGTTGGTTTATGTTCCCTACACAGTGCACTAAATTGTATCTCAGATAAGGGATTTATATAACCTACATAGTGCACTAGACAGTATATTAGACAATTGATTTATGTTCTCTCCACAGTGCGCTTGATTGTACATCAGATAACGGATTTAATACGCGTGTGCGCATGTGTCACTCTTGGCTGCTCGTTCTAGATTCCGGGAGATTTTATCTGATTTGTGGGCATCAGGGAGCCGCTATGTATATGTGGAAGACTCCCGGAACTTCCTACCTACGTACTACCTAGGCTAAGCACCGACTTTCCATCGTTGGTGAGTATAATTGTACTTTAAATCCTCCGGACCGTGGTTTCCAATAAGGTCGGGGAGCAGCGCACCCTCATCCGAGCCATGGCTGTTTGTTTTCAAGAGTACACAGAATATAAAGCGTTTTAATTTCACCGTGTATGTATAATGGAGGATTTGAGAACTGTAAGATATGCTTGGCCCCACAAAACGACTCCATATATGAAGGTATGAACATGCAACAGTTGCAGAATGTGAACAGCTTTTATTGTGCAAACGGCATCGAAGTGAAGACACAACTTTGATGCCAGAAACCGTAAGCATTAAACAATTCCCCCAGTTCTCCAAGTAAAAGCATTTTACTGTTATAATGAGCTAGTGCTCTGTTGTACAACATGACCACAGGTCTGTTGTGGGAAAGTGGCCAATTGTGTATAGCTCCGCTTCCAGCTTGCCTTGGTGTTGTTGGTATAACGCCGAAACAACAATATTTTCTTCGATCCGGTATTTCTGGATGTCTATTGGCTGAAAACGAGACGAAAGAACCTCGGACGTCAGGCGGACATCCAGTGTATGAGTTGGCGACATGACAAAGAAATCTTCTTTAGGCTGAAATGGCACCACACTGCATCCAGGAGCCTCCAGCTGTGCATCTGTCTGTACATGCAGACTGGAGCCACAGTGAAGGTCAGTACGAGTTTATCTATGTGCGCATGATTTGTTAGAGACAAAATCTTTGGTTTTCTTAAAAGACATTCTTCAAGTAAAGTAAGTAAAATTTATGTATATAGCACTTTTCACAGATAAGAATCACAAAGTGCTTTACAAAAACATTGCATTACAAAATATATACACTTATCTACATAATAAACAATAAACAATAATAATAAATAATAAAAATAAATAAATAAATAAATAATTCAATAATTCATATTTCGTTGCCAGGTTTCAGTTACAAACAAAAAGGCCAAATTGGTCCTAATAAATAAGTCATTATCTCAGTCATTTCCCCACTGAGCGTGCATTAATTAAGCACATTTTCACAGGGGGAGCCAACGAGGTTTCATTAGCTGAGGGAATCGGTCGAAGAGTATTGAAATCCACTCCACGTTTTCTATCCCACTCCGCATGTAGTGTTGAGACGGAGCGCACAGCTGACCAGATAGATGGAATCGCGCTGGGACTGGAATCGGACTGGGAGTAAACAAACTTCCTCCGGGAGCTCCTATGAATGTAGCGGCGCCGGCGTAAAAGTCCAAGTTGTTTTATTACTGATAAACACGATGGAGTAGCGTAGTTGTTGAGTTTCCTCAGTTGATTGACAGAATACCTTAACATCGTGCGCGTGTGGAGACCAGCTGTAGCTGCTACTCTTGGAAGCGATGCACAGGACCAGACCACAAGGCAGGGCACACCAGAAAATTTAAGTCCAGGTAAAAAGTTCCTATTGTGAAATGCTGACAGACAGCAGAAAACGAGAGCCACTGTAGCGTCCTCAAAGAGAATTATGAAGATAGAGCTGCAGAAGCCGAATGTACCAGCGCCCGCATCTTTTAAAAAAGACCCAACAAACTCCATAGTCATCAATCAACAGGAGCGGTAGTGATTACAAGAGTGTATAAAAAGATGAAAATGACAGAAAAACACGAAAAAAATACAATAAAATACGGTAAAAATACGGTAATGGTAGCGGCAGCCAAATGCACCAGCGTCCACCGTCACCATGACGACCCGTGTGAAAAAAACAGCAGTTTTTTTTTTCTTTGAGCAGGCAGTCTAGCTCTGAGGATCCTGAGGAAAGACTCTCTTGCAATAAAACTGAGTAACCGTCCATCTAAGAGAGAGCTAGAAGACAAGAACATTCTACCCATGATGACTGACCCGAATGTGTGTAATGTTCTCTAGGTATTGTTCACGTGTACATCTGACATTTCATACATGCTTATAGCTCTTCTAAACTCGACATGACATTTAAACTATTTCATATGTATAGGTTATATATAGCCATTTAGTTCTGTATTTGTAGTACGTTTATGTGCTTAGGTGTGTGTGTGTGTGTGTGTGTGTGTGTACACACTTGAAATGTGTATTATACGTGTTATTCTTTATGAATTGTATATGATTTTATTATCTTTAAATCTGACGGTGTTGTTGAAATTGGCATTTTTCTAAATTCTAAAGTTTGGACCTAAATTTGATACATTTTGCAAAAACTATTTCAAGCTCATTTAGGTAACTATCGTTAATATGTACTTTCCAACATGGAGCAAACACTCGAGGGCAAACCAACATCAAATCTCTGTGGTGTAATGCTAAACACTTACTCTCTGAGTAAAAGCTCCAAGTTCGAGGCTTGGCGGGGGTCCCTGGTTTGCCTAAGAGTTTGTTGTTTTCCTTGAAAGGTCAGGCTACAGTTTGCCCCTATAATCAGGCTTTGTGAGAACTAAATGCCCCACAATAAGCTTTACCCCCAAAACAATGAAGACTTCAGGGAAGCTATCTATATGTATCCAAGATGGCGATGCGTGCACAGCACGAGGCTCAGCGTCTCTCACCAGAATTTGCTCTTTAGTTGTTATTAATCTACTGTTGTTCAGTTTTTGCCCTCCATACTTCCAGGTAAAACCGGGGTCTCTCTTCCGTCTCTCACTGAAACATCTTCAACAAACGCTGCATCCGCAAAGCTCCTCAGCACTGTGGATGATCCGTCACATCCATCACGTGGACGCTTTACTTTCCTGCCATCTGGGAGAAGGTACCGCAGCATCCACACAAACACGACTAGACTGTGCAGCAGCTTCATACCACAAGCCGTCAGAGTCCTGAACTCAGGTCTAAACTGATGATCTAAACACACACACACACACACACACATGTTGCACTCTGACACACACACACACACACATGATGCACTCTGGCACACACACACACACACACACACACACATACATACATGATGGACTCTGACACACACACATACATACATGATGGACTCTGACACACACACACATACATGATTGACTCTGACACACACATACATACATACACACACTAACAAAGTTTGACTCATGCAAACACACTTACACATGCACATATACACTAACACTAAATGATATGCACACCTCAAACAAATACACACTTGCATCATTATAATCACACACAACAGAACCACACACATAAACATACACACCCTTATACACTAACTTACATGCACATACACTAACATAAGCACACTCACAAACAGACACATAAATCCACAAACACTTGCACATAGGCATACATACACCAGCACGCTCAGATTCTGACACAATCATATATATATATATATACACACACACACACTTGCATACACTCACTCACACCCACATGCACACAGAATAGACACTCTTGTACACATGCACTTGCACATGCACAACCCACGACCACACACACGATCAACACAGTTGTTCGCTGGACAACTTAAATACATATAACTACTGAATTGTACTACTGTGACTGTATTACACATAAATGTCATCTTCCTGACCTACCACTTACCTACTTAGTACCATGTAGTGACCAATACTTGTGTCTAGTCTCATCTCCCTTAATTACTTTTTAGTACAACCTCTGGCAAACAAAATGGATGAGCTGCGACTGTGCACCACAACACGTGGGTGAATGGCGGAGTGTAACATCATGATTCAGACGTGGTTAAACTGTAACAGCGCGGTGGAGCTGGATGTTCGAAGCATGTTCAGAGCGGACAGAGTGGCAGTAAACTCCGGTAGGAATCGAGGAGGAGGTCTGTGCATTCATGTAAATAAATCAAGGTTTACAGACTCAACTGTAACTAAAAGTCATTGATCTGCCAATCTAGAGGATGTGATGATTAGGTCTGATCACCTTTCTTTGTTCCAGGTGTGTGTGTGTGTGTGCCGCTCAGCAAACGTGTGAAAACAAAGAGAGTTAAAGTGTGGCCAGATGGAGCCATCTCCTCTCTGCCGCCTTCATAACACTGATTGGAGCATTTGAAAAAGTTAAAAAGTGTTTCTTCAGCAGCTGTTTCTAATCATTCATTATTTATTCTTTGACTAAAAATAATTGGTGTAAATGTATTTGATACACATGTTGTGCAAGGTTACAGTAATTATCACTAACAGCACAAATAAAAGAAATAATAAACACTGTAAAATAAAAGAGGGACATTTTTTAATAAATTAGGTGTGTGTGTGTGGGGGGGGGGGTAAAATAATTTGAGTAAAATATTGAAAAATAAACAAATGGTGAAATTTAAATGTACACCATCACCTGCAGCGCTGCAGCACTGAGACCTTCTGCCTTTGTGACATCATTGTGATGACACTGAGTGTTCTATGAGAGCTCAGTTTAGTTGAACCTTCAGTGTTTGTACATCATTTCTCACGATGGCTGCTGAACAGGAGAGACATGCTACCGACCGTCCTTCTCTAATGCAACGCTTTTTGACCAGTCTACGTCTGTGCTGGCCGTTCGGTGGAGTTCGTCCTCAGACGTCTTTTCAGGACGTCTGTGGTGGCGAGATCGAACCGGAGGGCAGCGTGGACGCAGAGAACCAGATAGTTATGGAGGGATACTTGTTGAAGAGGGCCAGTAATGTATTTAAAACATGGAACAGGTGTGTAGAGAGCTAGAACACACGATGAGCAATCATTTAGGTAGAAATAAATGGCTAATTAAACACCTCTAACCATCATAGCAATCGTTTCCTAAACATTGTACATGTTACTGACTCAGACTGATCAACGGCTTGTTAAATCAGAATACACGACGATTCAACTCTGAATGATTTAATGTGAAGCTTATTTATATCATTGTATTAGTTACAGGTGAAACCCTGCAGAACCATTTCAGTACTATGCAGTTGTTTTCTTTCTGTGATTTCTTTTTGTTTCTGTTTCTTTCCTTCAGGCGCTGGTTCCTGATTCAGGACAACCACCTTATGTACAAGAAGAAATCCAGGGTTAGTCACGTGTCCTTTGTCTAAAGTAAAATCAGTAGCAATGGTGGCCTTCATCAAAATCAACATGAAAAGGAGAAACTGCTCCTGAACAGTCAGTTTTAAGCACTCGTTTGCTAAAGTTTGAGTTGTTTTGCTTGTGCTTTGATTTAAAACTGGAATATTAGAGGTAATGAAATGTTTGAGAAACCTTTTGTGCCCCAGCAGAATAGCATGGTGGACATAGCCGATTTACGCCAGTGCACGGCCAAACACTACCGGAGCATCGGACGCCGTTGCTGCTTCCAGGTGGTTTCACCTACAAAGTAAGTCCAGTGTACCATCAGGCATGAAAATTCATTTTCTTTCTTTTATTATGACACGCTGAAGGGCGTGGCTGTGCAACAGTTCTGCTAAAGAAAGATGAAGAATTGAAAAAGGAACATTTTACTATCTTTATAATAGAAATGACATGAAAACCAGAGCACTCTGTTGTGCTGTAGATTCGTGCCATGTTCAGGGTGTGTGTGTGTGTGTGTAGGATCTGGGTATTGCAGGCTGATTCAGAGGAGAATAGAGAGGCTTGGATCAGAACCATTCAGAACATGGTTGCTAACACCGATGGTGACAGAACAGACGACTCCATCACTTCCCGATCAGATGAGGTGGTGGATTTGAGCCCAAAACAGGAAGGATCCAGTAGCTCCTCTAAATCACGTGGATCACAAAACACACAGAGAGACTCGCTACATCCACGATCCGCTTCTGGAACTTCAGGTGGGTTTGAAAGATTCACTCTGTGACTGTTTGAAAGTCGATATAAAACGCTGATTCTAACACAAAACACGTCTTTTAAGTCGAGAGCGTTGAAGCTACAGTTGGAGGGACCTCACACATTGAAGAGAGCCCGGAGGAACTGAGCACCATCACTTCCTCCAGTGACTCCATCCACACAGGTCAGCCAGAGCTTTACTGAACCATTCAATGATATCGTGAACTGGTAGGATTTAATGATAAAACATTTGTAACGTATGACTCTGTAAAGCTCTAGACACGTGTTGTACATCTGATGTGTTAGAGATCATTGACTAACAGCGATTAAATAACATTTGTGTGAACAACAGCTGGTGATGAGAGCACGACTACAGGAAAGCACTCGGTCCAGAGAGGCAGAGCTCCATCCAAAGGTCTGTCCAGCCTCACACCTTTCATAGAACAAATATTTTCTAGAGCTTAAATCATACTGCTCACGAGTTTTACTGAGAACACTGGAGTTTCTATCAGATTAACAACACACCCTGCTTTACAGAGTGCTTCAATAGCCGGTACAGAGTGGGAAAGCTTCTGGGGAAAGGAGGCTGCGGTTCTGTGTTTGCAGGACTTTGTGAGGCCGATGGAAAACAGGTGAGATATTTACTCAGCTCTGCTCAGAGTGACACGAGAATTGTCGATCATTACAATGACTACACGTCATCAAACTTGCAGTTAAAAAGCGAACGGCCCTTTTGGTTATTGTTGGCCGAGCTGTAAAGTACGTTCCCGTAATATTCGTTCCTGATTTGAATCGTTTTGTTTTGCATGTTTTAATAGGTTGCTATTAAGGTTGTGCTGAAGAGTGGCTGTGACAGATTCATCACCATTGTAAGTAACATTTGTTTCACTTGTGAAATATTGCAAAGATGCATCAACCATAAAAAAAAACCTTATCTTATAAATGACATGATGCATTAAAATGCAAAATAGCATCTAATGTAACCGTCACTCTGCCTATTCCAACCCCATGCTAACCATGGGTCTGCTCAAATATTAGCTTGGCGAGAAGAACGCTCTCCCTGTAGAGGTGGCGTTGATGCTGATGGTGTCCGAGCCACCTCGCTGTAAATACGTCCTGGAGCTCCTGGAATGGTTCGACAGGCCCGAGTGCTACGTCTTGATCCTGGAGCGACCCGCCCGCTGCATGGACCTCTACGAATACCGAAGGAACGGCTCACTTCCCGAATGTCTGGCTCAGATGATCATGTGGCAGGTGGTTCTCGCCGCCTGTCACTGCCGTAATCGCGGGGTTCTCCATCGGGATATCAAGGAGCAGAACCTTCTGGTCAGTTTCCACACCTTAGAGATCAAGCTCATAGACTTTGGCTGTGGGGACTTGCTGAAGTCGACCCCCTACAGACGTTTTGCAGGTAATTGTACCTCGGCGTTCAGTAGCTATGACACACAGATGACAGCGATGGCATAGGAAAGCCGTGTGTGTGAGACCCGTTTCTCTCACTTTTATTCAGGCACCATGCTATACGCCCCACCTGAATGGATCGAGGAAGGTAAGTATCATGGTTGCGCTGCAACGGTGTGGAGCCTGGGTGTCCTTTTGTTTGTTAGTGTGTGGAGAGCTGCCATTCTGGAATGAGAGGGAGATCGCTGCTGGACACTTGATCTTAAAAGCTGGTGTGTCTAAGGGTAAGAGAAATCAGAAACATAAGAAACACGTCTCTTTTCATTTAAAAAAAAATGATGTTAAATAGTTTCTATTACAATGTTGTAACGACCCCATCACTGCACGCACAGCCTGCCGTCTTCTGATCAGACGCTGCCTGGCGAAGGATCCGAATAAGAGACCCAGCCTTGAGATGATCCTGGAGCACCACTGGTTTCCAGAGATCCTTACAAACTAAGTCCAGGTCAGTCAGAACACATAATGATAGACCTAAATGGATATAGCTAAGAGTCTGTGTTAGCATATAGGCCAGATCACATGTTGCAATGAATCATCGTTACATTTTGCTAATAACATTAAAGACACCAGTTTAGTAATTGGTGTCTAAAGAACTTTTAACCAAATAAAATCATACATTTTTATAGCTATAACAACAATTCCTCATCCTATCGGAGACTAAGCAACGACTAAATGTGTATGAACAAAACTGTCCACTGTTTGCTTTCATGTTATGTCAAAGTAATCTGAGAGGATGATCACCCGAAAAACACAACAGGAGTGATCTGGAGATCAGCAACATTTTGTGGATCAGCTTGATGAGTCAGTCGACTCAGATAATTATTAGCTTAACATCCCCTTAACACATGATGGAAATCAATCTCACATTATGTTTTCACCACCACAGCACAGGTCTGCTACAAGAACACATCCAGAGGTTTCTGGCTGAGGTTCAGATCACCTCCATTCCTCAGCACCGTGTACATACCATGCCAGATCAGAAAGGTGAGTGCTGGAGAAAGTGGCTTTGGCAGTTAGGAGTTTAACATCATTTAACATCAATGATTGATATGGGTGTGTGTGTTCTGGGTAATTGTCTTGTAGAAAGCCCCATCAATTAACAAGTCTAACCAACTGGAAGAAGCAACCAGATCAGATTTGGGCCCAAGCACCCTGATACCCGGCAGAAGATGAAACGTCCTTGAGTCACCACAACCATCTACGGTTGGTGTCTGGGAATGGATCCTGCAGACGTTTAACACATGTGTATTGTGCCTTGATTGCAGTTGATGGTCATTTAACGGTCAGTACATTGAATAAAACTGTTTGTACTGGCGTGTGTATTGTCTTTACCCACTTTATGACTTGCACAACACAGGAGAGCACATTTTATAAAGAGTTGATGCAGAAATGTAGATGAATCCTAAACAAGTTTGGAATGACCTTTTCTTGCAGCTGTAGTTTTGTACAGCTGAGAATGTATGGATATAAAAAAAAAATGATCAAAAGACCCTTTACAATTAGACACATTTTGTCCAGCAACATTCGAGGGAACAAGACTTCACCTAAATCACTAAAGTAAACCTGACCCTAACCTGGTCTAATGTCATGTAACAAAAAGCTTTTCACTAAACTGATTTTGTTCATTAAAACATGTTACATATGACATGTTCTGACATTCCAACAACAAATATTTAAAACACAACATAAAGGCACTGATCTCCTAAACTCTAGTCCAGTGGTCATCAACAGGAACACTTATCATGTGTTTAATCCAAGACTCCCCAGCACATCACTGTTGTTTAGAACTCTTCCACTGGCACTACTTATGTCTGTCCAAAGACCTCTCATTGTTCTGTACACGCTAAACAACAGAAACAGAAATGAACACCCAACTGTTCACATAAGTGATTAAACAACGTGAACAGAAATGAACAGGCAACTGTTCACATCAGTGATAAAATAGGGCAGTGATAGCTCAGTGGTTAAGGTACTGGATTAGTAAACAGAAGGTTGCCGGTTCAAGCCCCGCCTCCACCAAGTGGCCACTGCTGGATCCCTGAGCAAGACCCTTAACCCTCAATTGCTCATCGTGTTCAGATCATTGTGTAAGTCGCTTTAGATAAAAGCATCTGTTAAATGCTGAAAATGTAAATAAAATATTACAGACGGAAATCTTCATCAATGACTAACTAATAAGAAATGATTCACGTTCCACCGAGCAAAGCACTGCATATGCTAACTTTTAGCCATAGTTTGGATATTTCATACTGAGAATTTCTTTTAAATATTCTTCTGTTGGACCTCTTTGGCTTCTTGGCTCACAAGAGCCAAGGTGTTACTCATTTGAGAGTCGTTGCCCCACCCTGCCAGGTGTGAACTGGGGTTAAACTGACTAGGAGGGCTTTATGGGTGCTTTATGGGTGGCTGACCAATTGGTGTGAAGTCTCTTTGTCCCTGGGATGAAGCAGTGTTTGTCTAAAGGTGACTAAAGGTGTTGCTGGGTCTGAAATGCACCAGGGTCAGGGATGGACTGGTCATCGGGAGGGTCGGGATCGAGTTTTCCAGTGGGTCGAAAAAGCGTAAAGGAGGTGCAGAATAAAGCCCGTGATGAAAAATAAAAAACAGAAAAAGCTGCAAGCAGATGCAGGAAAGTGCAGGAAACTGGACAACCTGTTTGGCAGTGAGGAACTACAGCACAGGCAAAGAGCAAAGAAGGTGAGTTAGAGTTCAGAGCCTCTGCTTCGTTAGTAACACCGTTTAGGAAGAGACTGTGGGCCCATCTCAAATGTCGCCTATGCCCTACTTAGGGTACTTCCTAACAGTACAAACCATTTCTTTTAACAGTCACTGAATGATTAATAAGTAGTTATCTAAGCTACTGTTGGATATCAGGGACTTTAAACCAGCTGTTTTAAGGACGATTTTTGCAAAAGTTCTATGATGTCATGTCCAACATAGTGCACTACATAGGGCGGTGGATATAATTTGAGATGGTACCATTAGTCTCTGCTCTTCAGAGAAAGTAAACACTATCTTGTCCTAGGTTGAAGTGCAAAAGCATGAACACCACCGTCTATAAATACATGAACTGCGAGCTTGATTAGTTTATAAAGGCTCCCCCGTCCCAAGTGTTCTCGTAAGATGTTGCAGGCATGAAATGAGCAGTTGATGTGTGTGTTGTTCTTGTTGTGTTTTGCCACTATCGAACGCATTTTAAAATGGGGCGTTTTGAATAAAAGAAAAATAAAGACTAAACCTCGCGAAGTGAAAGGCTGAACGATGGACGACTAGAAAAGTGAAGCTATTTGTAGGGTCTCTTGCTTACGACCATACCACCCTGAGAACGCCCGATCTCAGAAGCTAAGCAGGGTTGGGACTGGTTAGTACTTGAATGGGAGACCGCCTGGGAATACCAGGTGCTGGAAGCTTTTCCTCACACATCTTTACTTCAACCTCCTGCCAAAGGAGCCGAACATTTTCTTTTTTCTTCATCATCATCAAAGCAATACGTGAAGAAAAAGGCCATCTGACACTTTCATTCTGAGTAAAACACTTATCCATCCTGCCTGTATGATATTGGAAAAAACTGACATTGTGATTTTTCTTTTCCCTGTGATATACAGTATATTGCAATATAAAAAAAAAGTGCAAAAATTTTCACCACATTATTAATAATATCTTACTCTAAATAAAGGGCTCATCTGTGAAAAAGGGTGGTGCCTACAAGGGATACAAAAGATTATAACAAGCTACATCTTTGTACTGGGTTGAAACTGAGCATTAAACTAAGAAAGCTTCAATATCACATAAGGGAATTAACAGGATTGACAAAATTGGTCATTTATTATTTTATTTCACAATCAAAACCTCTTCAAGTAGTACACCTAATACACCTGTTCAAAATCCGAGATACCTTAGTTACTAAGCTCACTACTGAGGCATCTTAATATTTCAATGTTATTTTTACTTAAGAACGAGTGAGAATCGGAAGCGTCCCTAGTGATGAAGGCAATCCCAGAATTCATTGCGGCATATCTTCTCTCGCAGAAAAATAAACATGGCTGACGGTGCGGACAGGAAGTTATTTTTTAAACGTAAATAAATAATTTTTGATTTTTAACGAGTGTTTTTATTTGCAAGTTTGGGCTTGTCAGCAAATGAAACAGTTTTCTGTACATGAATCGAGAGGTTATATTGACTTGTTAGTGCCGTCCCACCTCATTCCATTAGTTTTAATGGCAAAATGCTAAATGCTAAACGCGAAACCTGATGGAATCGCTAACTAGCTCACTAGGTTTTTTAACACACTGGTAGATATGTCATGGAAAATGAGAAGGTGTGAATTTTAGTTCAAGCAGCAAAAAAGTTGTAGCATGACGGATTTGATTTAATTTGCATGAAGTGACATCGCACGTCCTGCGATGTGACTATTGCGCATGCACACATCGCGATGACGATGCTGAAACGATATATCGTGCACCCCTATTTGATTCTCATCCAGTTGATGCTTACATTTAGGTCATGAGTTCGATCCTCACATGGGGCAAGGATCTTGATGTACCAGTTTAGTTACTGTGCCTGATCTAAGCCCAGTTAGCAGACTGGTTTCATGTCATTTAGTGACTTTCATCAGCACTGTAAATAGAACAGGTAGTGACCATACACTTACAGTCAGAAGGGTGTAAGTTTGATTCTCAACCAGTTTTTGATGCTTACATTTAGATTCTGCTTTTCAATATTGTGCCTAAACTACAACTACAAAAACTGCCAGATTCAGTCTAGCCCTGTTGCTGTCAGCCTCGTTAGCGCAGTAGGTAGCGCGTCAGTCTCATAATCTGAAGGTCGTGAGTTCGATCCTCACACGGGGCAAGGCCTCATTTAGTCACTGTGCCTAATCCAAGCCCAGTTAGCAGACTGGTTTTATGTCATTTAGTGACTTTCATCATAAATAGAACAGGTAGTAAACATTCATTTACAGTCAGAAGGGTGTGAGTTTGATTCTCATCCAGTTTTTGATGCTTAGATTTAGATTCTGATCTAAGCCCAGTTTGCAGATGGGTTTCATGTTAAAGATAACTTTCCCCGTGATAAAATCATAGCAGTAGTGCACGGTCTCTGGTGCCTTATTGCTTTACTATCTAATTTGTTTATGGTTACAGCACCTTTTCATGTAGAGTTGTAGAAATTTAGTTTTTACAGGATCCAGTGAAATTTTCTATATTAGTAATTTAAGTGGCTTGTCTTATCTAAGTGCAGCGTTTCATAAGAATGTCAGATTTTGGGGTTAAAATGTCTCCGTCAGCAAACTGGCTAAATGAAAACTTTCTAGATTAGCAGTGATTAGACGTGCTGAGGCATAGTTATGGTAACAAACCGCAAATTAAAGAAACAGTGGCCACATTTCATGTCAGTCACGCTGACCTGTTTGAATGAGGAATGATGTACCAGCGTGTACTGTGTGATCGACGTAGTGTGCACCCCTGATCTAGACTCTCTATCAGAATGAATACTGCCAACCTGAAAGCAGTTTGCTTATTATTCACCGTAAAAAAAAGATTCTGATGTTAAAGCATTGGTTTTGTACTTCATTTCTCCGCCCGTCAGACTTGGCTCTCCTGTCATGCCCCTCACTTTGAAAAACACTGGATTAGGCACAGTAACTAAACTGATCCCTCAACTGCCTTGGCCCGTGTGAGGATCAAACTCACAACCTTCAGATTATGAGACTGATGCGCTTACCTACTGCGCTAACGAGGCTGACAGCAACACGTCTAGACTGAATCTGACAGTTTTTGTAGTTGTAGTTTGGGCACAATGTTGAAGAGCAGAATCTGAATGTGAGCATCACGAACTGGATGAGAATCAAACTCACACCCTTCTGACTGTAAGTGTATGGTCACTACCTGTTCTATTTACAGTGAGACATCTGATGATAATATTGAAAAGCAGAATCTAAATGTAAGCATCAAGAACTGGATGATAATCAAACTAGGGCTGGGCGATTTTCACGATTAATTTGGTTCATTTGCATGAACGTTTTCACACGATGTTAGAAATGAGACAATCACGATTGTTTACATACTTTATATTTTAATTAAAATACCAACATGTCACGAGGCAGAAAGTGACCAGACGCTCATGGAATTTAAATCAGGGAAAGTTTAATATTAAAAGGGCAAAACAGTGTACAAAATCAGGTTTAATCTAAAACCAGATAGACTAAAACAGTTAAAAGAAGTCAACAAGTGTCGGTAACGGTTAGATTAAGAAAAAAAAGAGCACAAACAGAAGAGTTTAATTAAGATTCACTGAATCAAACACAGCCGAACTGAATCAAAATTCCGGAGCTGATGAGCGTGATCAAGATTGGCTGACCGGGACATGTGATAGTCACGTGACAGCCCGTGGGAGCATGGGAATTGTAGTCCATATTGTTAGAAGCAGAACGTGCCCCCTCCATCCACCCCCCAGTCACAAGAGGACAAAACCAAAGCTGAGCTGAGTGATTACTTGATGCTAGTGTTGTGCAATACTGCAAAATTTGGTATCGATCCGATACCAAGTAAATACAGGGCCAGTATCGCCGATATCAATCCGATACTGATACTTTTTAATAATTAAGGTAGATGCATCATTAAATTGCTAGATCTGAATGAATTTTCATGACCTTTATGTGTATATTCGTAATACATTTTTTTCTAAGTAGCTGCTCTCAGAAGGGTTGTAAATAAATTCAGTTGTTTAAAGCGTTCCAATTTCTTGTTTCTGGTGCTTTACTCTCTCACAACGTTACCATCATGGAGTATCACCACTCATAGTTGTGTTGTGTGTAGTGACCGAATATATGTTTCCTTGTTGATTTAAAATAAAAAAATGATGCTATTCTTTTTACATTTATAAGCACAAAGTCAAAAGAAAAGAGCTCTCATTCACCAAAACACGGAATAAGAGCCTCACTACATGCTCTGATTCATTTGCCTAGGGTGCGCAAAGTGCATAAGGTGCATCTATACTTATAGTTTACACTATTATTTCCATAAAATCTAAAAACTAAAATAAAAAGAAAAACTAAAGTATTGATCCCATCACACTAGTATCGATCCGATACCAATACCAACGTTGGTATCGATAATATCGAGAAATAAGGAGCACAAACACGATCGGCAAAACGAGACACAAACAGAAGAGTTTAATAGGCTCTATGCACGCAAGCTCTGTGACGTGTTTCCGTTTAGTGTTAGTCGGGCAGTCTAGCTTCCGGTTTGTTCTAACCACCGGCAAATTTCTAAACACAACGTGTCGTATAGCGGCGAATATATAGAGTTTGAGTTCTAAAATTAGTAAGAAGGTTTTGCCTTTTCAAAAACAAGATCGGGGTGGATCGGAACATTCTCAGGGTTCATGTTGAACGCTGCATCCTGCGGGTAAAAGAGCATAAGTTGTACGACACAGTGATCGCTATGTCCATTTCTGGGAGCATAAATCAGCTGTTTACTGTATCGTGAGGTTGGACCAGTTGTCAATGGATGGAGCTAAACATTCGTTTTTGTCTGCAATTTTTTTAAAGAACGTGCACATTTAAATATTGTAAATATATATTATAGTTTATACTCTTTCTGTTTTTAAACAAAAGCATAAAAAGCCAACAAAAGCCTCTTCATTATGTAAACATACCTTTTATATGTAAACTTTCTATCTACATTATTTTATCAGTTCTACAATTACAGACTGTAGTTCATTTGTTTCTTTCTATACTGTGTTAGACTCCTTTCTGTTCTTGATGACCAGGACCCCCACAGAGCAGGTATTATTTAGGTGGTGGATGATTCTCAGCACTGCAGTGACGCTGACATAGTGGTGGTGTGTTAGTGTGTGTTGTGCTGGTATGAGTGGATCAGACACAGCAGTGCTGCTGGAGTTTTTAAATACCATGTCCTATACTCACTGTCCACTCTATTAGACACTCCTACCTAGTTGTTCCACCTTGTAGATGTAAAGTCAGAGACGATCGCTCATCTATTGCTGCTTTTTTTAGTTGGTCATCTTCTAGACCTTCATCAGTGGTCACAGGACACTGCCCACGGGGCGCTGTTGGTTGGATATTTTTGGTTGGTGGACGATTCTCAGTCCAGCACTGACTGAGGTGTTTAAAAACTCCAGCAGCACTGCTGTATCTGATCCACTCAAACCAGCACAACACACACTAACATACCACCACCATGTCAGTGTCACTGCAGTGCTGAGAATGATCCACCACCTAAGTAATACCTGCTTTGTGGAAGTCCTGACCATTAAAGAACAGAGTGAAAGGGGCTAACAAAGCATGTAGAGAACCAGATAGACTACAGTCAGTAATTGTTGAACTACAAAGTGCTTCTACATTGAGTGTGTAAAACAGTTTTTGCTGTTTCTCACGTTTTGTGAATCTGGCAGTTGTTTAGCATTCATTTCATGATGAATAGACCACTTGAATGGTGTTAAAAAGACTTGAAATAAAATCTTTTTACATTTAACTTAAAATGGATTTTTTTTTTATATGGATTTGCTACCCCATTGCTGCCAGCTTGACACTGATAAATTCTGTAATGACTTTAAGTCTTGATAACCTGCTATAATAAACATACGAATAAAAAAATATTAAAGTTCCTCCTCGCATTTACAACAAATATGTTTTTTTGGAGAAAGACATGTTAATACTGTAACATCTAATTAATCAATTGACAGGAAAATGTATGATGGTCTGACATAACATTTGATAATGAATAAAAGATAACTTATTGATATATTGGCAAACAAAACTTTTTTACACTTTATCAAAAGATTGAGGGTAAATTGCTAATATATTCAGTCAGATATGTTAAGTTTGTTTTATGTTTTATTAGGATTTTAACATCATGTTTTACACTTTGGTTACATTCACGACAGAAACGCTATTTACTCATTACACAAGATTCATCAGTTCAAGTTTTAATATCAAACAGTCATGGACAATTTAGTATCTCCAATTTACCTCACTTGCACATCTATGGACTGTGGGAGGAAACCGAAGCATCCGGAGGAAATCCACACAGATACAGGGAGAACATGCAAACTCCACATAGAAAGAACCCCGACCGCTCCACCTGGGAATTGAACACACACACATACATTACATATACAGTGTATCACAAAAGTGAGTACACCCCTCACATTTCTGCAAATATTTCATTATATCTTTTCATGGGACAACACTATAGACATGAAACTTGGATATAACTTAGAGTAGTCAGTGTACAGCTTGTATAGCAGTGTAGATTTACTGTCTTCTGAAAATAACTCAACACACAGCCATTAATGTCTAAATAGCTGGCAACATAAGTGAGTACACCCCACAGTGAACATGTCCAAATTGTGCCCAAATGTGTCGTTGTCCCTCCCTGGTGTCATGTGTCAAGGTCCCAGGTGTAAATGGGGAGCAGGGCTGTTAAATTTGGTGTTTTGGGTACAATTCTCTCATACTGGCCACTGGATATTCAACATGGCACCTCATGGCAAAGAACTCTCTGAGGATGTGATAAATAGAATTGTTGCTCTCCACAAAGATGGCCTGGGCTATAAGAAGATTGCTAACACCCTGAAACTGAGCTACAGCATGGTGGCCAAGGTCATACAGCGGTTTTCCAGGACAGGTTCCACTCGGAACAGGCTTCGCCAGGGTCGACCAAGGAAGTTGAGTCCACGTGTTCGGCGTCATATCCAGAGGTTGGCTTTAAAAAATAGACACATGAGTGCTGCCAGCATTGCGGCAGAGGTTGAAGACGTGGGAGGTCAGCCTGTCAGTGCTCAGACCATACGCCGCACACTGCATCAACTCAGTCTGCATGGTCGTCATCCCAGAAGGAAGCTGACGCACAAGAAAGCCAGCAAACAGTTTGCTGAAGACAAGCAGTCCAAGAACATGGATTACTGGAATGCCCTGTGGTCTGACGAGACCAAGATAAACTTGTTTGGCTCAGATGGTGTCCAGCATGTGTGGCGGCGCCCTGGTGAGAAGTACCAAGACAACTGTATCTTGCCTACAGTCAAGTATGGTGGTGGTAGCATCATGGTCTTGGGCTGCATGAGTGTTGCTGGCACTGGGGAGCTGCAGTTCATTGAGGGAAACATGAATTCCAACATGTACTGTGACATTCTGAAACAGAGCATGATCCCCTCCCTTCGAAAACTGGGCCTCATGGCAGTTTTCCAACAGGATAACGACCCCAAAACACAACCTCCAAGATGACAACTGCCTTGCTGAGGAAGCTGAAGGTAAAGGTGATGGACTAAACCCAATTGAGCACCTGTGGCGCATCCTCAAGTGGAAGGTGCAGGAGTTCAAGGTGTCTAACATCCACCAGCTCCGTGATGTCATCATGGAGGAGTGGAAGAGGATTCCAGTAGCAACCAGTGCAGCTCTGGTGAATTCCATGCCCAGGAGGGTTAAGGCAGTGCTGGATAATAATGGTGGTCACACAAAATATTGACACTTTGGGCACAATTTGGACATGTTCACTGTGGGGTGTACTCACTTATGTTGCCAGCTATTTAGACATTAATGGCTGTGTGTTGAGTTATTTTCAGAAGACAGTAAATCTACACTGCTATACAAGCTGTACACTGACTACTCTAAGTTATATCCAAGTTTCATGTCTATAGTGTTGTCCCATGAAAAGATATAATGAAATATTTGCAGAAATGTGAGGGATGTACTCATTTTTGTGATACACTGTATATATACTGGTCGGTTAGCTCAGTTGGTTAGAGTGTGATGCTAATGACGCCAATGTCGTGGGTTTGATCCCCGTATGGGCCACACACCCCTTAATGATTAATGGTAGCATGGCTGAGAGAGAGTCAGGTGAGCATGTTCTGTGTTTCAGGACTTTCTAACCTGAGTAATTTGATCTCTGAAAGTGAGAATATCACCCTGTTTTTCTGGCTTCATTTCACCTAATGAACGTGGCATGACCTTTATAAATGCTTACAATCAATTTTGAAAATGGCAAAAATAAATAAATAAAAACAGAACTGCTGTGTAATTTAGTGAATTCTTGCACTGCACATGGCAGAAGACTAAAAGAAATGTAGACCGTGTAGAATAAAAGTATTAGGAAAGTATGAGGTTAAAAGCATCAGCTTTTATTTATTCTTAAATCATAACAGTTGACCAGATAAAACCTGAAATATCAGTGGAATAAGAATCAGTGTAAATGTAAGAAACTCTGCGTCTGTTTTATTGGCATTTTATTGAGCAAAACTCATGAGAGTTTAACAAGACGTGGCGCTTTTAAAGATGTGAATCTTTCCTTCTGACATTATTATTTCATTATTATTTATTATTTTTTTAATTAATATTAACATAAAGAGTAAAACCCTAACAAGACCACTATTTATCAATAAACACAATTCATTAGCTGTCCTTTTAAGATGTGTGTTTACATAAACAACACCTGACATATAATGAACCTAAACAATGTTAAGGTTTTAATCACTTACCTATTTTTAGAAAGGCTAAACGAAGGACGTCTATAAGAAGGATCTTGTTTACAGCGTCTCTCTCTTACAGCCACACCACCCTGAGAACATCCGATCTCGTCCGATCTCGGAAGCTAAACAGGGTCGGGCCTGGTTAGTACTTGGATGGGAGACCGCCTGGGAATACCAGGTGCTGGAAGCTTTTATCCACACACACCCACCTTCACTCCAAACCTCCTGTTACACACTGACCCAGCGGCTTTTTCTTCATCAAAGCTACACAATGACACAAAGATCAGCTCAAACTTTCATTCTTACTACAGTAAAACACATTCAACTGACTTTTAAAGTGAAGTTCAACATGTTGTACAGACATCGTCTCCATCTAGTGCTGCTAGAAATAAATTACAGCTTGTTGCTTGGGTACAGATTTTATAATATATAAAAATTAAAGAGTGTTTATGGCTCTTTTGTCCAAAGTGTTTTTGTAACGTGTTGTAGACCTGCAATGGCGACTGTTTTTGGTATACAGGAAAGAAAAGGCCGAATGCAGGTGAAAAAGTGCTATATGGCAACCCAGCACTGTATAAATATTGGACAGAACACATGATGGGTTATTTTACCTTGTTGGGTTGTGCAGTTTAACCATTGTGCTGAGCTGTGAGGTTCTTTTTACCATGGGTCAACTATGTAACTTTACTTTATTTAAATGAAAGGTTTACATTGCTGTGTTCAGGATTTCCTCTTTAGTGATATTTAATGTTAATATCTGTTCTGATCTAAATGCTGCTGCCTTTGACCTTTAAAACTGAGTAATTTCTGAGATCATTAAAATAAGTGAAATGTTTATTTTGTAATTTGGTTTTATATTATTTGTACAAACATTTGTTTTATGCAACTTTAAACCTGTAATAATAGATGAAAAATTTAAATGTGTCTTTATTTGCTTTAATTAAGCTAAAGTTTTTAACAGGGACAAAAATGACAGTTTGTGTAGCAGGTCTGGACACGTAAGTAAAATGTTATACTGTTTATTAGCATGAAGTAAACATTAGCAAGTCATGTGACACCGTCATGTGTAAGAGCTATGCGCGTGTCTCTGTGGCGCAATCGGTTAGCGCGTTCGGCTGTTAACCGAAAGGTTGGTGGTTCGAGTCCACCCAGGGACGAGTGTCTTTTATTGCACAACCTGCCTGTTGATCAAACGGATATGAGACACAACAACAATGTGTAGTCCAACAGAATAGTGGAAATAAGTAACTGAAAACATCCAGTAAACAACAGTCCTACAAGCACAAATATCCACCTGATAAGTCACTGGAGACCGGCTGTTTTGGTTTCTGTAGATGTTAAATGAAGATACTCGCCCAACGTGGGGCTCGAACCCACGACCCTGAGATTAAGAGTCTCATGCTCTACCGACTGAGCTAGCCGGGCTTAAGCAGCATGTCAGAACAGACAGCTCATCGGTCAGACCATCAGAGAGATGTAGGTTTAATCCACTAACATCACGACCAGATTAAGAACTAATTTACAGTTTACAAACAAACACAATTCAGAATAAACAACAGAAACAGACACAGACTTACTGTCACTTTTAAACTACTGTACTACACAATTACTGAACCCGCTCCATTATGCTTTACACCTCAGTGTATATTATCTGGAAACAGATGCTCTTCATATAGAAATATACTTTACATTTGCTTGTAAATTAAAATATCAATTCAGGTTGTTTTTAGTTCAATTGAAAAAATATTAACAGTAGCTCAACGTCCTAAAACCCAGAATCTACATGTATAAATCCTACATTCATTCCACAAAGTTCACAAACTACATGATTTAATGAGTGAAAACTTGATGTTTGGAGCCTCTCTGGTGTGCAGGCTGGTACTGTGTATCAGCACTACTTACTGTGTGCAGGACCTGAGTCGTATCTGCTCCACTCACTGGTTGGTGACATTAAACTCAGTCAAGAACTTTAAGAAATATATAGTTTAGATAATTCACACATATAAGAACCAACAAAACCTCTTAGATGTGTATTAAGAAAGTCTGTTTCAGCTGTTGAATTGGGTCAGTGTAGAATTATGTACAAGGATCTAAAGAGAGAATAGCTGTACTGGCCGGTTAGCTCAGAGCGTGGTGCTAATAACGCCAAGGTCGCAGGTTCGATCCCCGTACGGGCCACACCCACCTTTGGACTTAAACTAATAAACAAGTGATCCTTCTCTAACTAGCAGGTACTATTAACCTGGACTTCAAACATTGTCTCTGACAGTGTGAGATTTTTTTTTACTGCCCCTCTCATTCAGGTCAGAAACATGCAATTATCTCAATTTACCAAACTTAATGACCCTTCTGTAAATGGTTTAATGTGCACACTGCTGCTACTGGCTTGTTTTTCTTTTCTACAATGTAAGTTCAGACCTTCAGGTTCATGTTATTTGAGATCTCTACATAGATTTCTTCCTCACGTACAGAAAGACGCAGTTCAGTTTGAGAAGCACAGCGTGAGAGCGAGTGAGTCTGCGCGTTCAAATGAATCAAACGAGTCGATTCCTTAATCCGGTTCTTTAAGTTAAACGACAGGAATAGACTCGAAAGAGTCGACTCACTAATTTGATTGTACTCAGCAATGAGCAGTTGGAAGCTAAGGGAGTCGATTCTTTTTGATAAAGTCAACATTTCATGTTATACACACTACTTAAAAGAGTCGGATCACTATCGTTAGCTGTCCTTTAAAAATACAAAAACAAACCATCTCATCTAACAAAATAGAATAAAATAATGTATAACAGTTTAATGATGCACCATACATACAGTGAAGCAAAAATAACATTCAAAGCTCAACAACATAAAAATACATCAAATCACCTAAATATTACCTACATAACACATACAGCAAAAACATGTGAACGTGAAAGCATGTGTATGTGTGTGTGTGTGTATGTGTGTGTGTGTGTGTGTGCATGCTTATGAATATTAATAGAATAGATACGTATAGATACAAGAAGTGATATAAACACACATTAACTCCTCGGCAATAGAGAGATACAGATGTGCTAGTGGAGATTTATTAATGCTTAAGCTGCTAAGCATTAACCATCATAAGAAGAACAAGAAGCTGCTGTGTTTGTACTGTAGATCCTCATCTGTAAGTAAAATATGTATTTAATTATAACCCTTATATTTCATTATAACTACATTCTAATTCATAATAAAACTAGAGTTCATAATAAAACATCACTGTGAGGATTTGAGGAGCTTTAACTCCACTTTTATTTAAACACACAAACTATTAGCTGCTCCGCTAACTGTTAGCATCACACATGATTCAGTACTGATGAACCGATTCATTTGAACCGATTTACCAAAATGAATCGATTGATTAGAACCGAGTTTCTTCATGATTAAATCTCACATTTTTATATAAACACGTGATATTTTTAAACTTTGTTTATAGTTGAACTTTGTTTACAGTTGAACTTTGTTTACAGGTGAACTTTGTTTATACTGGAACTTTGTTTATAGTAGAACTTAGTTTAACTTTGTTTACAGGTGGTTTTGTAGACTTTTGTAGTCACAGTCAGCTGAAAAGTGTAAGCGAGCGTCTTTAATTGTGTACTTAATTATCACTGCGCCATCTACACTAAATGTTTTACTGTGTGTCTAAACCATGTATTACGGTACCTGGGGGGTATTCCAGAAAGCGGGTTTAACAAACTTCTAACTTAAACCTGAACTCCGAGTTGACTTATCTCACCGTGTCATAGCCGGAGTTTTCTGTTCCAGTAAAGCGGTTCAGGGTTAGATTACTCAATTCTGAGTAGATTAAACCCGGCAGAAGCGCGTTCACGGTTAACTATAAACAGGCATTCTCAATGGAGTGGTGATAAATGGTTGCATGTGCAGATCATGAAAATGTTTTAATGTTATATACACTGTATATATATATATAACATTCCATCCATAATGTTATAATTAATGTTATAACAAGCCTTTTTATTAATATTGTGATTATTGTGATTAATAATGTTGCAGCTGCCCCTTGTGGCAACTGTCCCCACTCTCCCCGAATTGACTGACTGTGACAAAAACGGAAAGGTTTGCGAATAAATCCATCCGGAAATGACTAAACTAAGTTTAGTGACTCGTTCCTGACTAAGATCTCTTCGAATAATTAGCGCGTCGGGATCCACTGGATCCTGGAGTAAAAAACACACCAGGTTTACATGAGAGAAGTGTGTGTAAACCCGGGTTAGGTTTAAGTTAACCTGCCAGCGAGCAGGTTAGCTTCAGAGCGTAAGTTGCTATAGTAACTGACACAGGCTCTCTTTAATCTCGGTTTCTGGAACGGAAAACCCCGAGTTTTCCTTAATTCTGAGTTAACTTACCCGGTTTAATCACTTAACCTGCTTTCTGGAATACCCCCCAGGTACCGTAATACATGGTTTAGACGCGTAGTAAAACATTTAGTGTAGATGGTGCAGTGATAATTAAGTACACAATTAAAGACGCTCGCTTACACTTTTCAGCTGACTGTGACTACAAAAGTCTACAAAACCACCTGTAAACAAAGTTCAACTGTAAACAAAGTTCACCTGTAAACAAAGTTCAACTGTAAACAAGGTTCAACTGTAAACAAAGTTCAACAGTAAACAAAGTTCACCTGTAAACAAAGTTCACCTGTAAACAAAGTTCACCTGTAAACAAAGTTCCACTGTAAACAAAGTTCAACTGTAAACAAAGTTCACCTGTAAACAAAGTTCAACTGTAAACAAGGTTCAACTGTAAACAAAGTTCAACAGTAAACAAAGTTCACCTGTAAACAAAGTTCACCTGTAAACAAAGTTCAACTGTAAACAAAGTTCAACTGTAAACAAAGTTCAACTGTAAACAAGGTTCAACTGTAAACAAAGTTCAACAGTAAACAAAGTTCACCTGTAAACAAAGTTCACCTGTAAACACAGTTCCAGTATAAACAAAGTTCAACTATAAACAAAGTTTAAAAATATCACGTGTTTATATAAAAATGTGAGATTTAATCATGAAGAAACTCAATCAGTTCCTCTCAATTCATTCATTTAGATGGATCGGTTCAAATGAATCGGTTCATCAGTACTGAATCATGTGTGATGCTAACAGGTAGCGGAGCAGCTAATAGTTTGTGTGTTTAAATGAAAGTGGAGTTAAATCTCAAATCCTCACAGTGATGTTTTATTATGAACTCTAGTTTCATCAGGAATTAGAATGTAGTTATAATGAAATATAAGGGTTATAATTAAATACATATTTTACTTACAGATGAGGATCTACAGTACAAACACAGCAGCTTCTTGTTCTTATGATGATTAATGGCGGATGGCAGAATAACTTAGGACGCACCAGCGTCACCAACTGGACTGGAGTTGAACAGCAGCTCAGCAATAATAAATCTCCACTAGCACATCTGTATCTCTCCATTGCCGATGAGTTAATGTGTGTTTATATCACTTCATGTATCTATACGTATCTATTCTATTAATATTCATAATAGAACTGTACTCAACTGTATTCATAAGCATGCACACACACACACATGCTTCCACGTTCACATGTTTTTGCTGTATGTGTTATTTAGGTAATATTTAGGTGATTTGATGTATTTTTATGTTGTTGAGCTTTGAATGTTATTTTTGCTTCACTGTATGTATGGTGCATCATTAAACTGTTATACATTATTTTATTCTATTTTGTTAGATGAGATGGTTTCTCTCTGTATTTTTAAATGACAGCTAACGATAGTGATCCGACTATTTTAAGTATTGTGTATAACATATAAAACGTTGACTTCATCAAAAAGAATTGTGCTCATTGCTGAGTACAATCAAATTAGTGAATCGACTCTTTCGAATTTGTTCCTGTCGTTTGACTTAAAGAACCGGATTAAGGAATCGACTCGTTTGATTCATTTGAACGCGCAGACTCACTCGCTCTCCCGCTGTGCGCTTCTCAAACTGAACTGCGTCTTTCTGTTCATGAGGAAGAAATCTATGTAGAGATCTCAAATAACATGAACCTGAAGGTCTGAACTTACATTGTAGAAAAGAAAAACAAGCCAGTAGCAGCAGTGTGCACATTAAACCATTTACAGAAGAGTCATTAAGTTTGGTAAATTGTAACAATGGCATGTTTCTGACCTGAATGAGAGGGGCAGTAAAAATATCTCACAGTGTCAGAGACAATGTTTGAAGTCCAGGTTAATAGGACCTGCTAGTTAGAGAAGGATCACTTGTTTATTAGTTTAAGTCCAAAAGTGGGTGTGGCCCGTACGGGGATCGAACCCACGACCTTGGAGTTATTAGCACCACGCTCTAATCAACTGAGCTAACCGGCCAGTACATCTATTCTCTCTTTAGATCCTTGTACATAATTCTACACTGACCCAATTCAACAGCTGAAACAGACTTTCTTAATACACATCTAAGAGGTTTTGTGGGTTCTTATATGTGTGAACCATCTAAACTATATATTTCTTAAAGTTCTTGACTGAGTTTAATGTCACCAACCAGTGAGTGGAGCAGATACGACTCAGGTCCTGCACACAGTAAGTAGTGCTGATACACAGTACCAGCCTGCACACCAGAGGGGCTCCAAACATCAAGTTTTCACTCATTAAATCATGTTGAGCTACTGTTAATATTTTTACTAAAAACAACCTGAATTGATGTTTTAATTTACAAGCAAATGTAAAGTATATTTCTATATGAAGAGCATCTGTTTCCAGATAATATACACTGAGGTGTAAAGCATAATGGAGCGGGTTCAGTAATTGTGTAGTAGTTTAAAGGCGACAGTAAGTCTGTGTCTGTTTCTGTTACTTATTCTGAATTGTGTTTGTTTGTAAACTGTGAATTAGTTCTTAATCTGGTCATGATGTTCTTAATCTCAGGGTCGTGGGTTCGAGCCCCACGTTGGGCGAGTATCTTCATTTAACATCTACAGAAACCAGAACAGCCGGTCTCTGGTGACATATCAGGTGGATATTTGTGCTTGTAGGACTGTTGTTTACTGGATGTTTTCAGTTACTTATTTGCACTATTCTGTGGGACTACACATTGTTGTTGTGTCTCATATCCGTTTGATCAACAGGCAGGTTGTGCAATAAAAGACACTCGTCCCTGGGTGGACTCGAACCACCAACCTTTCGGTTAACAGCCGAACGCGCTAACCGATTGCGCCACAGAGACACGCGCATAGCTCTTACACATGACGGTACACATGAGTCACATGACTTGCTAATGTTTACTTCATGCTTATAAACAGTATAACATTTTATTTATACAGTGCTGGGTTGCCATATAGCACTTTTTCACCTACTTTCGGCCTTTTCTTTCCTGTATACCAAAAACAGTCGCCATTGCAGGTCTTCAACACGTTACAAAAACACTTGGGACAGAAGAGCCATAAACACTCTTTAATTTTTATATATTATAAAATCTGTACCCAAGCAACAAGCTGTGATTTATTTCTAGCAGCACTAGATGGAGACGATGTACAACATTTTGAACTTCACTTTAAAAGTCAGTTGAATGTGTTTTACTGTAGTAAGAATGAAAGTTTGAGCTGATCTTTGTGTCATTGTGTAGCTTTGATGAAGAAAAAGTCGCTGGGTCAGTGTGTAACAGGAGGTTTGGAGTGACGGTGTGTGTGTGTGTAGATAAAAGCTTCCAGCACCTGGTATTCCCAGGCGGTCTCCCATCCAAGTACTAACCAGGCCCGACCCCTATATTAAAAATAGTTTGACTTTATTATATTAAATTACATCTGAGTTTAATTGATTTATCCCTTATATGCACTTGTTATGGATTAATTGATCTTAACTATAAATAATATAAATAATACAAAAATAAAAGCAGTAACTATAAAACAAGGTTTGTAGGTTGTGAGGAACATTAATATGTGTTTATAAAAAATAGTTTGACATGATTCCTCAATATATTAAAAGACGTTAATGGATTTATTTCTCTGTAATAAGTGCAGATGAAATGTTTTCTACGTTTTTCTGTTTTATGACGCTCCATAACGCGTTAGCTGAAGTTGGCGCTTGATCAGAGGTTTCATTTTAATCTTTCTTTAAATAAATACATTTAATCTTAAAATTATTATAAAATAGTTTTTGTAGTATGTAGCCTACTTTCATCTGTGTAAGCATTCGTTAAATAAGTAGGTGTTAGGACAGTGGTAAAGTTAGTTTTATATTGGACATTCGACTTTCTTTCGGCTCATTCTCGGCTAATAAACATCCAAAATTTAATATACATTCATATTCTGTCTTTTCAATGCTTTAGCAATACTGTAAGTACTACAACAGTCACACTAATTAAGCTCTTTGAATAAAATAGAAAGAGAAAAAACAGATATAGAGATAAAGATTTTTTTTTATTGTTGTATGGTTATTCATAATTTATATATATACAGTGTATCACAAAAGTGAGTACACCCCTCACATTTCTGCAAATATTTCATTATATCTTTTCATGGGACAACACTATAGAAATAAAACTTGGATATAACTTAGAGTAGTCAGTGTACAACTTGTATAGCCGTGTAGATTTACTGTCTTCTGAAAATAACTCAACACACAGCCATTAATGTCTAAATAGCTGGCAACATAAGTGAGTACACCCCACAGTAAACATGTCCAAATTGTGCCCAAATGTGTCGTTGTCCCTCCCTGGTGTCATGTGTCAAGGTCCCAGGTGTAAATGGGGAGCAGGGCTGTTAAATTTGGTGTTTTGGGTACAATTTTCTCAACATGGCACCTCATGGCAAAGAACTCTCTGAGGATGTGAGAAATAGAATTGTTGCTCTCCACAAAGATGGCCTGGGCTATAAGAAGATTGCTAACACCCTGAAACTGAGGTACAGCATGGTGGCCAAGGTCATACAGCGGTTTTCCAGGACATGTTCCACTCGGAACAGGCTTCGCCAGGGTCGACCAAAGAAGTTGAGTCCACGTGTTCGGCGTCATATCCAGAGGTTGGCTTTAAAAAATAGACACATGAGTGCTGCCAGCATTGCTGCAGAGGTTGAAGACGTGGGAGGTCAGCCTGTCAGTGCTCAGACCATACGCCGCACACTGCATCAACTCGGTCTGCATGGTCGTCATCCCAGAAGGAAGCTGACGCACAAGAAAGCCAGAAAACAGTCCAAGAACATGGATTACTGGAATGCCCTGTGGTCTGACAAGACCAATATGAACTTGTTTGGCTCAGATGGTGTCCAGCATGTGTGGCGGCGCCCTGGTGAGAAGTACCAAGACAACCGTATCTTGACTGTAGGCAAGATACGGTTGTCTTGGTACTTCTCAACAAGAAGCCTGAAACATATATATATATATATATTACATACATATAGTAGTACTTTATATTAGTAGTAGTGGGGTTTTTTTTCTCTGCTGTTGTATTTGTTCTTGTTTTAGGCCAGCAATCCTGTGATTATTTTATTCTTGCTCTTCTTCTTCTCTTATTATGACATTATCAGCATCATCACTAAACATGGACATATAGTCCAATGACAATTTGTTACACATGAGGCACAAGAAAACAGATAGTTTAATATCTGCAAATGATACGTAAAGACTAAAAGCCATCAGTACAAGCTGCACCGCATTGTGTCTAAATAAAACAATTGAACAACGCTTGCTATGTCAGAATGCATATAAATGGAGCCACTTAATGTTGTTTAATGATAATAGTTGACCATTACACTGTCAGCTTAATCAAAACTTAAATCCTAACAATAATAACGGGACGATGTTTTAAGTGAATCCAGAGCGGTAGAGAGAACAGAGTGGCGACACTCCCGTAGGGAACCGTTGTACATTTTCATCCCATAGAGCCACATTCATTTCCACTACTTAGCAAACATTTTCAGTGATTTCATAACAAATCTTTAGTTATTTAATCCGCAGCAGATCATAAAATTAAATAAGAAATATTTAAGCACCACTTTTCAGTTTAAGCACCACAAACATGACATGAGAGAATATTTGTGATGGTCATCCTGATGATCTGTATGAATCTCATGAATAACTGATGACACTTGTACCTTAATTACTAAAATAATTAATATATTGCTCCTGCATTAAGGCATACATTAGCAGTGGTGGACAGTAACTAAGTAAATGTAACTAGTTGGGTGAGTTTTTACTTTAACTCCACCACATTTGGTGGTGAAATGTTTTACTTTTTTCTCCACTACATTCTGAACAATCTTTGATTCCTTTTGGTTTATGTGTGAATAAAAATATAACACTGTCAAAATAAAGGAAACGTGAAGCGATCACACCAATCAGTGTTTTGTTCTTATGATAATTTTAATAAACATTAGTGTCAGATTAATGAATGACACTAGAGTCTTTTCACCTAAAAGTTGATTAATTAAGAGTCTTGTTACAGAAATGATCATGAAACATTAGAGCCATAATAAATCATGCTACTTTTACTTTCATACTTAAGTACATTTGAAGGTAAATACTTTAGTACTTTTACTCAAGTGGAGGTAAAGAGTATTTTTTACTATTACTGGAGTAATATTTTACCTTGATATCTCTACTTTAACTACATGGTTTGTGTACCTTGTCCACCACTTACATTAGACAAAATGAACTTGTGCATATTCATAATGAATTCATTCATGTATTACATTTAGGAATCAATTATTAATCACTCATGAAATAAGAGATGAATGAAGCTCTCATGTACCTGCACTATAATGTTTCTGGGTAACGCTCGCTCCGTGGCAGTCAGGGCCCAAAAACAGTAATATATTAATTAAAAAATAAAAGACAAAGAGTCAAGTATTACAAACATGGGAAACTATCTAGATAAAGGTGGTATAACATATTCAGATCTAATATTTAAAAAAAGAAAATTCTCTTAACTAGATAAGATGGGTGGCTCTTAAAAGAGCCGTTGGTTTGCCAGAGCGACTAAGGCGCTTTACTTGGAGCTGGTGTACTTGGTGACGGCCTTGGTACCCTCGGACACGGCGTGCTTGGCCAGCTCACCGGGAAGCAGCAGGCGCACGGCGGTCTGGATCTCCCTGGAGGTAATGGTGGAGCGCTTGTTGTAGTGAGCCAGACGAGAGGACTCACCAGCGATACGCTCGAAAATGTCGTTGACGAAGGAGTTCATGATGCCCATAGCCTTGGAGGAGATCCCGGTATCAGGGTGGACCTGTTTCAGGACCTTGTACACGTAGATAGCGTAGCTCTCCTTCCTGGACTTTCTGCGCTTCTTACCTCCTTTGCCGGCGGTCTTGGGGACGGTTTTCTTGGAGCCCTTCTTGGGCGCGGCCTTCGCTGGTTCGGGCATGATGCTGCTGTTTCCTCTAGAACAAACTGCAAGTGAATGTAGACGCTCTACACGCCCGCTTTATTAACCCTGCATGCTGAGTAAGCCAAGATGGAACACGTAACTCTGATTGGTCCAAGGTCCTGGGTTTCTATTGGACAGACAACATACCGTTCCACGCCCCCTTCTGCCCCATTCACTAGAATCTGTTCTTTGTTGTCTGTTCCCGCTTAATCTGAGGTCGATACATGTTTTAAAACCGAATTTAAAAGATTCAATAGCAATATTTTATTAAATTTTATATATAAATATATAGATAGGATAGATAGATATTTTTCTGTTTGTTTTTTAAGCGAAGCATTCGGGCACAATGTTTTACTGTATTTTACACAGAGATCGTGTTAATGATTGTAGTGTAATCTACAGTATGGCTGTACATTGGTAGTCTGCAAACACGCCGTATGAAAGCTAAACAAGATCGGATAGTAAACGTAATACTAAAACTATTAATGATAACGCCAGGTTTTTATGGCTACACAAAAAAATGCATCAGTAAATGTGTTATTATTTTTTACTTATAATGATGCTTTCAAGCTTTTGGGGCTAAACAAGTGATTTGCAAATGTACGCATCAGTGAACGTATTACTACTAATAACAATATTAATAATAAAAAAGGAGAACTTTATCTTTTGTAGAAAATATGTGTGGCTCTTAAAAGAGCCGTTGTGTTAGCGTGGAGGTCTGAACGTTTAACCGCCGAATCCGTACAGGGTGCGTCCCTGGCGTTTCAGAGCGTACACCACGTCCATTGCGGTGACGGTCTTTCTCTTGGCGTGCTCGGTGTAGGTGACGGCATCACGGATGACGTTCTCAAGGAAAACCTTGAGCACACCGCGGGTCTCCTCGTAGATCAAGCCGGAAATACGCTTCACACCGCCACGGCGAGCCAAACGGCGGATGGCGGGTTTAGTAATACCCTGGATGTTATCACGGAGAACTTTGCGGTGACGCTTAGCGCCTCCTTTTCCAAGACCTTTGCCGCCTTTTCCTCTTCCGGACATCGTTACTGCTCTCGTCGAGATGATGCGAGTCAATGCAGGACGAGCGTTCACAGCGAGCCTGTTATTTCTCTCTACCGGACCTAGTTGAAGACAATGGGGCGGAGTTAAGCAGCGACCGCCCACTGTGACCGAAGCTGCTCGGAGTAGGCCTCATGTAAAGCGCGTAACTTAGAACCTCCACTGTTTTTCCCCCACAGTAAATCGGTCCACAATCGATGTGATGTATTCCACATGACATATTTTTCTGTAACTAATGTTCAATGTTAAGAATTTTTTTTTCTAAACATGTTGTGCCAAAAGAAAGAAAGACAAACAAAGAAACAACCCTGAACACTATTACAATGTACTACTGTATAATCGCCATGTTTGTCGCATTTTTTAATATTGTACAATTAGGTGGGACAAATTGCCATTAGAGACATGACAATGTAGCCCAAAAAAAAAACATATTAGGAATACGGAAAGACAGTGTGGGAGAATACAGCAGTGTATGATCAACAACTCATATTAATTCATATCAGTACAGTTGTAGTGAATATTGAATTTTAAACACAAAGCTTTAGAAACCTTTCAGTGCTTGTGAAAGTAGCATTAGAGACACGTTATGATAAAAACAAAGATCTAAAACACCTGCAGCAGTGTAGGAGGAGGTGTAGGGTAAATAAAACATGATGGTAAAATTGTGTTGGAATGTGTAACATATAAATGGACAACGCCAGTGTTTGTTGCTAGCTTTTGCAGGTGTGTGTGTGTGTGTGAGAGAGAGAGAGTTTAAAAAAAAAAGTAAAATAGGTGGAAATTATCAGCATTTAGAAGACGCCTTTATCCAAAGCGACTTACATTACAGTATACAGTCTGAGCAGTTGAGGGTTAGGAGCCTTGCTCAAGGGCCCAACAGTGATAACGTAGCAGTGGTGGGGCTTGAACCAGTGACCCTCTGGTCACTGGCCTAGTACCTTAACCACTATGCTACAGCAGGCCCTGGATATGTGTCACCTGGACTGCTAGAGCCATAGATGTTTTGTTAACCCTTTAGAGCCGGCCCATTCAAATTTCGAAACAATAATTTCGATGGCTTAAAGCCTTGTATCTCCGCCGTCCAATCACTGATTGTAAATCTGAAAACTGCCCCAGGTAGCTGACAACCCAGTCTAAAAGGCAATATCATTGGTCAAGCGGTTTGTGTCGTGGCTGGTTTGCATATTTAATGAGAAGGCGGAGAATTAATTTTTTTCATTTGCCCCGCCCTCACACGGAGCGCTGCTGAGACAGTCGACTGGAGAACAACACAGAAAGAGAAATTCTGTCAGTGAAATAAGGTAAGATTTATTTTAAAACTGTTTATTAGTGTTATTACTTTTCATTTCTACTCAGAAAACTTAGCTTTAATGGTAAAATTGTAATATTATTAGTGTTTACGCTTTGTAAAAGTTGAGGTGAGTTTGAGACTTGCGTTCTAAGTTTAGTCAGTCAGCTCCACAACTCTCCTTTCTGAATCGATTGTAATGTTTTTTATGTCCATCTAGATGGAAATAAATACGTGTGGAGAGTTTATCAGATACCTTTTTAGTCTCGTTTGTTTAGTAGTTTGTAAAGTATGCAGCAGTTTTACACAAATAAGTGATTAGTAGTGAACCTAAGCTAAGCTAAGCTACCGGAGCTGTTTGTTACATCCTGCAGCCATGTGGTTTGAAAAGGTTGCTAAAGGCTGCTCTCAAACTCCAAAGTTAGATTTTATGCATGTAATCTTGAAATCAGTTCTAGCTTACTTGTTTTACTTCAATACTGTCTAAAGTCTGCTTAGAAATCACCGTAGCTTTGCTCATAATAGCATTACATTTTGCATTGCATGCATTTAGCATGACTGGCTAAAGTAAGCTGAGGCAGAAAGCATAAAGGTGAAAGAGAAATATTATTTTATCTATAAAATATTTCTGTCAAATTTGCATCATTTTCTAAAAAATTGCTGCATTTATTTGAGAGACTAAAGTATGCTATGCTACCATATAGGTGCATATAAGTAGATAACATGTCAGTCTGGGCAATTTATAACTTCTTTTTTTACCATAATATATTATTTTCTGTGGTAATTCTTACTTGTATCAGTAAAATATAGTTTTATCTATAAAATATTTCTGTCAGATTTGCATAATTTTCTAATGTATTGCAAGATATATTTGAAAGGGACACAAAAATATGGTATCAAACTTTTTTTGAAAGCTTTTTTTGAAAGCATACAGGTGCATAACATTTCAGTCTGTGACTATTTACAACATTTTAAATATAACCATAGCATCAAGTTTTTTCTTGTAATTATTGCTTCTCTTAGATAATTATTGTTTTATGTGTAAACCATGTGCCAGATTTGAGAAACTTTTGTCATATGTATTGGTTCAGTGTACTTGAGTTTACTTCTAAACATGAGCCTGTGGACATTAGCTTCTCTGGCAAAAACATATAGAGTGTTTGTGATTGAATTCTACATATATGTAATTATTTTTAAAATAACATCACTGTCACCACCTTTATTCACTGTAATCTCTTTTCTTTTATTATTATGACATGGATGGAGACAAGGCTCAATATGCACGCCTTATGGAGTCTCTGAAGAGGAGACAGCGGCTAGGCCCTGACGAGCTTAGACTTATTGCTGAACATGACAGCGATGAAGATCATGAAGGCATGACCATTGAAGAGGAGGACTTCATGGACATGGAGCTCTTGGATGAAGGGGAAGAAGAGGATGAAGAGGAGCAAGATGAGCAGAGGGATCAACCAACAACCTCCTATCGGTAAATGCATGTATTCCAATAGTGTGTATTTGTAAATGTGTGTGTGTACATATATGCTGACAATAAATGTCAGCATTTGCATCCACACACACAATCAGGGCTGCCAACAAAAAGTTAAAATTAACAAAAGAGTACAAACTGAGATTATGATTTTTACTAATGTTTGCTTTCTTTTATGGGTTTGGTTAGTCTTTCTTGTCCCATGTCAGGTAGGAAGCGGAAACGCTTTCCTGACTCTGTATCCTTTCCTTCCTATGCTGATGTAGACACAGAAGCACCAAAGCCCATACCATTTAATCCCTCTCGTCCAGTAGGCATAGATCTGGAAAGTGTGCATAGGGCTGTACGGTCAGCCACAAGTACCTTGCGTGAAATAGACTTCTTCAAGTTGTTTTTCACGTACACCATCGTTGCCGAGATTTGCCAGTTTACAAACTCTAAGGGGTGGGAGCTTGTACTGAATAGGCCGTCTTATGCGAACCATCATGGGGCATGGGAAGAAGTGACCCCGGATGAATTCTACCGCTTTCTTGGGCTCCTTATTTACATGGGTTTCACGTCCCTGCACAGCATTCACAGATATTGGGGAACCAAATCTCTTCAGGGTTCATGGGCCAAGTTATTCATGTCCCGTGACCGTTTCAAGGAATTGATGGCAGCCCTCCATGTTGTAGATCCTGCCACAGAAAATAATCTTGATCGTCTTAGGAAGTTGCGTTACCTGATGGACCACCTCAAAACCAAGTGTCAGCAGCTTTTCCAGGCTAATGAAAATCTGAGCATAGACGAGAGAATGGTAAAATCAAAAGGTCGATCAGGATTCAAGCAGTATATGAAGGGCAAACCTACTCGCTGGGGTTTCAAATTGTGGGTCATTGCAACTTCAAATTCGGGATATACCTTAGACTTTGATGTTTACACAGGAAGTCTTGATGGGCGCGTAACTGATTTGGCTATAAAAGTGATCGAAGACCTTGTGCAGCCATTTAAAAATCAAGGTCACACAGTATGGTTTGACAACTTCTATACATCACCAACTGTTATGGTCCGACTTAAGGAGTGGGGAATCAATGCTTGTGGGACATGTAGGATTAATCGTAAGAAATTCCCAGTGGATTTCAAAGATGTCAAGAAATGGGAGCGGCAAGCTAACCGTGGTGATATGAGGTGGTGTAGAATTGACGGAAATGTCTTAGTAGTTCAGTGGAAGGACACGCGAGCAGTTACATGCCTCTCTAATTTCCACAATGCTAATGATTCATCAGAGGTTTCTAGGATGGTAAAGAATGGTGCCACGTGGGACAGAAAAGTAGTCCGTCAACCAGCTGTAGTAAAGGACTACAATAAACACATGTGAGGTGTTGACAGATCTGATCAAATGTTAAACACATACAATCTGCTTCAGAAAACTCAAAAGTGGTGGAAAACACTTTTCTTCCATTTTGTGGACATAGCCGTCGTTAATAGTTTCATTTTGTTTCAGGACTGGCATCATTCCAATCCAGCATCACGTTATGGGTTTAGTTCAGCAGGCTACAGCCAGATAAACTTTAGGGAAAATCTGTCACGCCAACTTGCAGAAATTGCCGTCGATTCAATTTTGCCATCTCAGCTTTCAGTAGCTCCAACCACTTCCTCATCGTTTTACGTCACCCACATTCCTCAGATAGAGCAAGTATCAAGAAATTGCTGGCTTTGCTACAACAAATTCAAAAAAGAAAATAAAACAAAGATTGCATGCATGGCTCCTGAGTGCCAAGGTAGAAGATTTTGTTTAGTTGGCAATCGAAACTGTTTTCAGTCTTGGCATTCTAGCGAAGGAGATGAGTTTCGCAGTTAGACCTACACAGGGCTTCTGTCTTCTACTGTCAGTCCCTCTCATCCTTCCTCAACCCCTGTGTTTGTGTATATGTTCTTTGTTTCTCTTTCTCTTCACAGGTCAAAGTTCAGTGTTCATTGGAAGGAGGTAATTTGAGGTAATTATCCATTGTGCATTGTCTGTTAAATATGTTGTAGTGAATTTTTGGCAAAATGGCTTAGATGAGATTTGATATCCTGTTGCCTCAAAACTGTTTACTGAATTGTTCAATGATTATCCTGAACAAATAATTGCTTTTTCTTGTATTGTTGAATTGGATTATTTGAAAGTTTGTTTTATGGAGTGATGTTCTTCAGTAGTGCTGAACTATATTGTATTGTTGTTTAGAAATTATTTATAGAATGAGAAGTGTATATAATTCTAATAAAAATCTTTAATTTTTTTGAACTATACACTGTTGTTAGAGTGCTTATTTTGTCAAATACATTTTATCTGCTGTCTTATTTCAAAAACATGAATGTTGACAATTTAGTAATAATTAAGAAAAAAGTACACTTTCATTGGTTTATAGTGTATGCTGACATTGGTAAAAAGTGAGGTGAAAAAGGAGCTACACGAACATTCTAAATTGCTAAATGACACCTTCTGCTAAATTGATCATAACTTTTGAATAGAAGATGATAGATTCAAAATTATTATCTTGACAAATGGCTCACAAAATTGCAAACATTTCATATGTTCTATATTGTTATCTATATTGCACAGAAATGTGTTAAAAATGTAAGTATTTATGAATTAAATAAAAAACGAGAGATTTTTTTAGGTTGATTTTGAAGGTTTTTTTGTAAACATTTATTATATTACACTTGAAAAACATTGTGTTTCATAGAATTTTAAAGAACTGATTCTCCTGGTTATAATGGTGTGTGTATATGCAGGTTTTTTTTTCATAAAAGTACACTTTCATTGGTTTATAGTGTATGCTGACATTGGTAAAAAGTGAGGTGAAAAAGGAGCTACACGAACATTCTAAATTGCTAAATGACACCTTCTGCTAAATTGATCATAACTTTTGAATAGAAGATGATAGATTCAAAATTATTATCTTGACAAATGGCTCACAAAATTGCAAACATTTCATATGTTCTATATTGTTATCTATATTGCACAGAAATGTGTTAAAAATGTAAGTATTTATGAATTAAATAAAAAACGAGAGATTTTTTTAGGTTGATTTTGAAGGTTTTTTGTAAACATTTATTATATTACACTTGAAAAACATTG
Source organism: Trichomycterus rosablanca (assembly GCF_030014385.1). Taxonomy (NCBI): domain Eukaryota; kingdom Metazoa; phylum Chordata; class Actinopteri; order Siluriformes; family Trichomycteridae; genus Trichomycterus; species Trichomycterus rosablanca. Next base: position 24,418,255 of record NC_086002.1, read on the forward strand.
TGTTTCATAGAATTTTAAAGAACTGATTCTCCTGGTTATAATGGTGTGTGTATATGCAGGTTTTTTTTTCATAAAAGTACACTTTCATTGGTTTATAGTGTATGCTGACATTGGTAAAAAGTGAGGTGAAAAAGGAGCTACACGAACATTCTAAATTGCTATATGACACCTTCTGCTAAATTGATCATAACTTTTGAATAGAAGATGATAGATTCAAAATTATTATCTTGACAAATGGCTCACAAAATTGCAAACATTTCATATACTCTATATTTTTCTCTAAATTGCACAGAAATGTGTTAAAAATGTAAGTATTTATGTATGAAATAAAAATTGAGAGGTTTTTTAGGTTGATTTTGAAGGATTTTTGTATAGATTTGGTTATATTACACTTAAATAACCATACTGAGTTTTATATCATTTTAAAGAACTGATTCTTCTGGTTATAATGGTGTGTGTATATAGTCTATGCTATGTACGGTATTTACACAATAAGGTTTTTTCTATGACCATGTTACATAGTGTCCGAAAATGGAATGTTCCACTCAGGCAGTGGGTGTTAGGGTCATGAATGAGTGAATAACTAAATAAATACATAAACAATGAATACATTAAACAAATAAATACATACAAAATATGTAAAGCAGTGTTTGGATTTGTCTGTGCTGAACAACACTGATGCAAGTCTTTATAAGTGACATCTGTGTTAAAAATGTGTTTGTATATTTCACTGTATTGTGAGAAATGGGACGTTATAAGTCATATTCTGCTAAAGCATAACGTTTCATAAACATATTTCAAAGTCAGACACATCTTGATTAAAGTGAAAGTGATCTTAGCTGTGTATCAATAAAATCCAAATAAGTGAAAGAAGACATTTTATGTTTTAATGTTAGCTGTGTTAAAGCCATTTCTGAGTTTTAAAAAGAATTATTTAAAAAAGTGCATCTTAATAAGTGAGATGTATCAGATAAAAAACTTAAAATAGACTTGAATCTGTTGTGTAAGTGTAGGAGCCATGTGTTGTTTTAGAAATAAGTCAGTGTGTGTGAACTCAAATTAATTAATGAATTTATTTATTTTTATTTTTTATGGGGGGTGGTGGACTGGGTTTTTTTTTATTTCCCTCTCAGTTTATGATTTAGGTGTGTGCGAGTGTATCCAGCTTCACCGTAATGTGTTCGCAAACAGAGCTGTAAGTGCAAAAGATAGAAACTGTGATTTCTTAACAAGACACGGGCGTCTATTTATTTACTGAAGTCAGAAGTAAAGCTGTTTAGGGTGTACAATTTAAATCCCCATTACGGTACTAAACACAGAGAGAAATACAAGAATGTGAACAATGCACAACATTCAGGTGTGAAGCTTTGCTAGCTCAAATACAAAAGCAACAAGGTCTTTTTATAGTGCTTTATGTACTTTCTGGAAATCACAAAGTTGCTCTTGACTGCTTCAAAGAACTGAAAAACAGCAAATGAAGTCATTAAGTTCCAAAAGTTATAGAAATAAGATTTTGTGTATTGTTAATGTGAAAACCTACACTTTTTATGCTCACCTGTTTTCGTGAAAGTAAATTAAGTAACCTAATTTGGGTTAGATACATGTTGGGGTTATATTAGTTTGGGTTAGATACATGTTGGGGTTATCATAGTTTAGGTTAGAAATAACTTGGGGTTATCCTAATTAGGGTTAGAAGGAGGTTGGGCTTAAATTGGACTCAACAGATATCATCTGTGCTGCCTAGGAACACAAGGCGCACCTGGAGGTGATGAACCACACCTGGGTCCTCATGCCTTCAGATCAGGTAGCGAGAACAATGAGTTCCAGCCTGAGTGTGAGTACCAGCCGGAGAACCTGCAAACGGAGACAAAAACCCGTCAGAAATGGGAGTCGGCGCTGCGGGACTCAGAGGACAAAGATTAGGGTTACACACACACAGTACAAAATACAGACTGTGTACACCGTGCAACACCAACGCCACTAAATTCTCCTAAAAATTTTTATATTACATGAAAATACATAAAAATATACATACATAAAAGAAAACACACACATACACACATAAACACACAGATTTAGTTCGTGTTTTCACATTTTGGCCACGAGATGGAAGAAACGCTCCACTAATCATCTATTGGTTCTTCATAACATTATAATTACAGTTACTACTACCATCTAGTTCTAAAATGCCTGTAATTACCCTGTGTTGAGTACCTAGAATAGTATTTTATTATTCTGAATAAATGTGTTTATAATTGTTGTAATAATGTAAAGTACATCTCTACACACACACAAACACTATTTCCTAATTTTTATAACTGATAAATATAACTAAATTATAACACGGAACACGCACACACCAATAATAAATAAATAAAAAAAGTTATGAAAAGTGCCCATTTCAGTGGAAGCATGTAAGTGGCTCTTAAAAGAGCCTTTGGGGATAACTGGATGGAGTGGGTTCGTTTAAGCACGCTCTCCGCGAATACGGCGGGCCAGCTGGATGTCCTTAGGCATGATGGTCACCCTCTTGGCATGGATGGCGCACAGATTGGTGTCCTCGAACAGGCCGACCAGGTAAGCCTCACTGGCCTCCTGCAGAGCCATGACGGCAGAACTCTGGAAGCGCAGATCGGTCTTAAAGTCCTGAGCGATCTCTCTAACCAGGCGCTGGAAGGGCAGCTTGCGGATGAGCAGCTCAGTGGACTTCTGATAACGGCGGATTTCACGCAGAGCCACGGTACCTGGCCTGTAACGGTGAGGTTTCTTCACACCGCCGGTAGCCGGGGCGCTCTTGCGGGCAGCCTTAGTGGCGAGCTGCTTCCTCGGCGCTTTACCACCGGTGGACTTACGAGCGGTCTGCTTGGTTCTTGCCATCGCGTCTGGAACTCCGCACTTCACCAACTGTAGGACAGAATATGTTAGCCCGCCCAACACGCTCTATTTAAGTACCAGAGCCGCTCTGCGTCTTGATGATGCACTTTTCTCATTGGACGAACGTGTTTACGTCAAATGTCGCTGACTGGTCGGTGTTCCGCCGCTGCCTCGTTTCAGAAAACATAATATTTCCTCTATGCTGTTGGCGGGATTTATAATACTTTCCTTTGTTTCTTTGTGCTTTTAAAACACAGCCTACAATCGCATTTAAAGTATATACATTTTAAAAAAACATAATATTGATTATTTCGTTCATTTTGCTTATTATTAGTTATTATTAGCATTATTATTATTTTTGTTTCATGTGTATTACACAAACACGTTTGTTGCACCACTTTTAATTGTCTGTATTGTTGGTTTTGCTTCTGCAAGTGATATAAAACTTCACTTATGTATACATATAATGTATGTATATAGAGACATATGTAAAGATAGAGAAAAAATAAATCGTACATATTGAATTATTAGTTTTACCATGTCATAAATCATGTGAGTTTTATGCCGTGTGATTCTATGAAACGATATTATATCTGTTTTATTTACACATTATCTGGGGAAATTGCACTTTTTCTGTGGAAATGGGTGGCTCTTAAAAGAGCCTTTTGGTTAGAACACGAGAACGACTTTACTTGGCCTTGGCTCCTTTCTCGGTCTTCTTGGGTAACAGAACAGCCTGGATGTTAGGCAGCACACCACCCTGAGCGATGGTTACACCTCCAAGCAGTCTGTTCAACTCCTTGTCGTTACGCACGGCCAACTGCAGATGACGAGGGATGATACGAGACTTCTTGTTATCTCTGGCGGCGTTACCAGCCAACTCGAGGATCTCAGCGGTCAGATACTCCAGCACGGCAGCCAAGTAGACAGGAGCACCAGCTCCCACACGGTGGGCGTAATTACCCTTACGTAGCAGTCTGTGAACACGGCCCACGGGGAACTGAAGGCCGGCACGGGATGAACGAGTCTTGGCTTTAGCCCTAGCCTTACCACCGGTCTTCCTTTTTTAAATAATTTTATTTAACAAAATTCAATCACATTACAAATGCTTAGGAATGGAGATCCAGAGTTTTGGACCAGATATACTAAAAGCTCTGTCACCCATAGAACGAAGCCTGGAAGGGGGGACAACAAGTACGTTTTCATCTGATGACTGAGGTGAACGAGTAGGTGAGTATGGATGAAGTAAATCAGTGAGATATGTAAGTGCTTGGCCACCGGTCTTCCTTTTTAAATATGATCTTTATTAAGACATGATTTTCAGAACAAAGTTATTATCATTACATTACAATCAGAACAAGATACAGAACACAGCAATAACACATACAAAACATAAAATCTATTACATACAAATTTTTACAACTTAAGTATCGACCATGGAAATTTTTTCTTAGCTTTAAGATCTTCAGTTCGCAACCGTCTTAAGTGACAAACAATCTGTTTAAAAACAATGTCAGCACTTATATTAATTTGGTCTATAATTATTTTGCATCTTGTTTTCCAAATCTTTGTATTCACCACACAAATAATTAGCCAGTAAATTCTTCAATATTTGTATGTACATTATCAAAAATACCATACATTATTGTTCTCATATTTATATCAAAATCCAAATTTAATGTTTTTACTTTATTCCAAATGTTGGTGGTTCTTGTACAGTTCAACAAAAGATGTTCAATTGTTTCTTCTTCCAGACAACCATGTATAGGACATTTAGTGGTGGTGACATAACAACTCCATTTCACAATTGTTCTAACAGGTAGTCTATAATTTATTATTAGCCACATTGTGTCTCTTATATTTTCAGAAATATTTTTAGAGAGTATGTTCTTAATTATTATCTTACTTTCATTTAAATCTGTCTGTCTATACTGTAAGGTTTCTCCATGATAAAATGTATTAATTAATTTATAAATTTCTTTATTTGATAAGTTAATCCAGTCAATATTTAAGTTTGTATGCTTAAATGTGAAATCACCATAAATAAGTTTATAATAAAATACATCTTTTCTTTTCTTTCCTTTTTGTTTCAACCATTCAGATTCCTTTAGTATCCACTTAGCCTTCCTTTCCATTGCTTGTGCTATGTTTTTACAAAATGCAATTTTTAATTTAATGCCTAAGTCGATTGCTCCTAAACCTCCTTGTAACTTTGGTTTAAACAGAAGTGTTCGTTTTGTTACCTCCCTATTTGTATTCCATATAAATTTAATACACAATTTGTTCAGGCGATTAATACATTTTTCATCTGGTGGAAAAACAGTAGCAAGAAATAATAATTTAGATAAAATAAAGGTTTTAATAATATGTATGCGAGTTTTATAGTTAGAGCCTTTGAATTTGTCCAGTTCATGTTTCACTGACTCTTCTTTCTTTTCCCAGTTTAGTTAACGTGCTCTATCTTTAGATACATATATACCCAGTACTTTTATTTCTTCTTTTATATTAACTTCTAGATAGGGTTGTGTATTTCCTCCTATCCAAATACCTTCTGTTTTCATTTGGTTAAGTTTTGCACCTGCTATTATTTCATATTCATTAAAATAGTCTTTTAATATATTGTATTCGAATTGATTTTTAATAAAAACTGTTATATCATCAGCGTAAGCTGAGATTTTAATTATGTTGTTCTTAGAAAGTTTTATACCTTGTATTCTTGGGTCATTCTTGATTTTATTTAGAAGAGGGCTAATAGCTAGTACATAAAGGGCTGCACTTAAGGGGCAGCCTTGTTTAACTCCCCGTTCCACTAAGAAGGAATCTGTCAAAACACTGTTTACTTTTACTTGTGTCACAGATGTTTTATATAATAGCTTAACCATATGTATAAATTTAGGAGGAAACCCATAGTGTTCCAACACCAACCAAAGATACTCTCTAGATATTAAATCAAAAGCCTTCTTTTGGTCAAGAGCAATAATAAAATAATCGTTAATGTTTTTATTTGTCATTATCTCTCTTAAAGAATTCAAGTTGTCCCACATATATCTGCCTTTTATTGCACATGTCTGTTCCAATTCTATCAAATTGTCTAAATGTTCATTTATTCTATTCATTAAAATCTTAGCAAATATTTTATAATCTACGTTCATTATTGTAATTTGTCGCCAATTATCAAAATCATGTGAATCTCCTTTTTTAAAAATTAAGTTAATTACACTTTGATAAAAAGATTCATGCATTTTGCAGTTATTTATTCCATCATTAAAAGCGGATGCCAATAATTCCCCCACATCTTGTTTAAATAACTGATAGAATTCGGTGGGTATGCCATCTGTGCCGGGAGATTTACCCTTATTTAGTTGTTTAATGGCAATAAGAGTTTCATCACATGATATAGGTCTTCCTAGGTCTTCTGAACAATAAACAGTATCTTTTGTGCATGTACTCAAAAAGGACCGCACTTTTGTAATGTCTACTTCTATTTTTTTATACATCTTTTCACAGATATTTCTTATTAATATACATTTTTCACTTTCATCCTCAATTATTTTTCCCTTATCATTTCGTATCCCGGCAATATATTTATTTAATTTTCCTTCTCTTAATTGTTTAATTATATTTGTAATATTTGCTGGTTGATTTATGTCATGACCTGCTTGCATTTGAGGGCTTATAGTTAGTTCATCATTAATTTCAGTTAATTTTATTTTAATGTCATTTAATCTATTCTCTTCTTCAGAGGTCAACCCAGATTTTGTAAATAATTCAATATATTCATCCAACAGTTTATCATAAATGTCGTTATTTTGTTGATGCAATTCCCTACATTTTCGTTTAAAAAACATTCTAATTTGTTCTTTTAAAACTTGCCATAATTCAATATTTGATCTTGTTAATACTTTTAGTTGTTTTATCCTATTAATTCCATTCCATTCATTTCATTCCACCGGTCTTCCCTCGTCCACTCATTTTGATGATCAGATGTGTTCGTCGAACAAAACTGAAGTAAACTGAGAAAGAGCTCGAAACGGTGTAATATAGGCAAACTGGCCTCTCTCCTATTGGCTTAGAGCGAAGGCACAGCTGAGTCAATCATAAACGCGCCGTCATGTCTCAGGCAGAGCGGTAGAGAGAACAGAGTGGCGACACTCCCATAGGGAACCGTTGGAAAGGGGGCGGGACATATTTTCTGTGCAGCTTCCGGGTTGTGGAGCTCTGTATAGTTCCAAACATCCCATAGAGCCCCATTCATTTCCACTACTTATCAAGCATTTTTAGCTGTTTGTTGCTTTGTTTTAAAAAAAATAATGAATTTGATGTCATTAATATACGTAATACTGTTATTATTTAGCATTTGCTCAGCACTAAATGTTACATGTTTATCTTAATTAATAGGTATAACTGAATTTAGCTTAGTCAGCTAAGCTAAATTATTGACACTAGAGTCTTTTCACCTAAAATTGATTAATTAAAAGTTGATTAATCAAGAGTCTTGTTACAGAAATGATAATAAAACATCAGAGCCATAATAAATCATGCTACTTTTACTTTCATTCTTAAGTACATTTGAAGGTAAATTTAGTTTAGTACTTTAGTGGAGGTAAAGAGTATTTTTACTTTTACTACTACTTTTACTGGAGTAATATGTTACCTTGGATATCTCTACTTCAACTCAACTACATGGTTTGTGTACCTTGTCCACCACTTACATTAGACAAAATGAACTAGTGCATATTAATTATGAATTAATTCATGTATTACATGTAGGAATAAATTATTACTTACTCATGAAATAAGACATGAATTAATGCTATTTCATGTACCTGCACTATAATGTTAAAGGTATTGGTACGGTAGTGTGTTTATGAATCTGTTCATTCAGTGCAGGTAAACCTTATGAATCC
>NC_086002.1:24433535-24558535 GCF_030014385.1 Trichomycterus rosablanca
AACATTTCAGAAAACAAAATTACAAAAAAACAAAAACAACATTTATCATTGCCATGGTGATGGTGGACGCTGGCGCATTTGGCTGCCGCTACCGTTACCGTATTTTACCGTATTTTACCGTATTTTATTGTATTTTTATCGTTTTTCGTTTTCATCTTTTTACACACCTTGTGGATCTATTTCTTTTATGTTACTTTTGATACTTTTATTTGTGCTTTTGATACTTTTTGTTCTTTCTACTGTACATCGCGTCTGCGGCCGGTGGTGAACGGTGGATGAGTTTTCCTGGGATCGGCACGATGTTGAACTATTCCGTTGACCAGCTGAGGAAGTTCAACAACTGCACTACTCCATCGTGTATTTCAGTCATCAAACAGCTTGGACTCCTTCGCCGGCCTCGTTATATTCACAGGGGCTCCCGGAGAAAGCTTGTTTATCTTCGAAACGGTAACGCTATTCCATCCTTCTGGTCAGCCGTGCGCACTGTCGCTCCGCAAACACGTCATCAGAGCGCTGCTGCCTTGCACACCAGTAGCGGTGTAGTCTCCATGACAACGCTGTCCACGGAGTGGGATGGGAAACGCGGAGTGGACTTAGCAAATCTCCGTTCTCTTCCTCGTTCCTCACAGCCAACTACACAACAATACCACTTGAAAATGGCATTGCTTAATGTTCGTTCACTCAACACAAAAAGTACTGTACTCAGTGAATTTATATCTGACAGTGAACTAGACTTTTTCTGTCTCACTGAAACTTGGCATAAACCCTTGGATTATTTTATGTTAAATCAGACCACGCCAATGGGATACTCGTATATTGATGAACCTCGTATGGAAGGGCGAGGTGGTGGTGTTGCTGCAGTCTATAGGGATGATATTAAAATAACCACTTTGTCTTTTCCTGCTGCTCTTTCTTTTGAACACCTGGCTTTCAAGTTGTCAGGGCCTACTCCTCTGGTCACTGCTGTAGTTTATCGTCCGCCAAAGCCAAACGCTTCCTTTCTCTCTGATTTTTCAGATTTTTTAACCCAGCTTAGTGCCCTCTCATCCTCTGTACTGCTTATGGGTGATTTTAACATCCATATTGATGACAACAACTGTAAATTTGCCAGGGAATTTTTGGAATTGTTACAGTGTTTTAATTTCACACAACATATACATTTTCCAACTCATAAAAAAGGTCATACTCTTGACCTTGTCTGCTCTACTGGTGTCCTAGTTCATCAGCCGTCCAGCCATGACCTTACTGTCTCTGATCATTTGACAATCATCATGGACATTGAGGTCACTAGGCCCATCACTAGAGCTAAACGTAAAATATCCTTCAGGAATCTTCAATATATCTCTCCCTCTGCTTTCTCAGATTCTCTTGTTAAAAAGATGTCTGTCTGTCCTGTACTGTCTAGTAATTCATCTGACCTTGTCGATTACTATAATGACATACTCGCCTCATGTCTTGATGAGCTGGCTCCTTTGAGAACCAAATTTGTTTCATTTAGTCATTCCGCACCATGGTACACAATTGAGCTTCACCAAATGAAATCCCGTAAACGCCAGCTTGAAAGACTTTATAAGAAAACCGGTCTAACAGTACATTATCAGATTTATTCTGATTATCTTCAACATTACAAAGACGCTCTTACGGCAGCCCGATCCACTTACTATTCCGAACTCATACATGCTGGATCAACAAATCCTAAGACTCTCTTTTCCACAATAAATAAACTTCTCAAACCAGTTGACAATACTACCAATTCCTTTACAGTTGACAAGTGTAACTCTTACCTCTCATTTTTTCAAACAAAAGTTGAGAATATCCACAATTTTCTGACAGTTTCCCCTGTCATCTCTGTTTCTCCGCCTATCTCATCTCAATTTATTACCCAGCCTCTGTCTCAGTTCTCACCTGTGTCTCTTTTGGACCTATCTGAGATCTTAACAGGGATGCGAAGCTCCACTTGTGTTTTGGATCCTGCTCCATCAAAACTTGTTAAGGGTTGTTTTCCAGTTATCTCATCACTTATCACAGAGATAATCAATTCCTCTCTTAGTTCTGGCTCAGTCCCTCAATCACTCAAATTGGCTGCTGTTACTCCCATACTTAAAAAACCTGGACTTGACTCTAACATTATGAGTAACTTTCGGCCCATTTCCAATCTTCCATTTCTGTCGAAAATACTGGAACGTGTTGTTGCCTCACAGCTCAAAGATCACCTAAATTCCAATAATCTATTTGAATCATTTCAGTCTGGTTTCCGCCCCCAGCACAGCACTGAGTCAGCCCTCCTCAAAGTCACAAATGACCTTCTTCTTTCCTCAGACTCTGGACAAATTAATATTCTCGTCCTCCTTGATCTTACTGCAGCTTTTGACACCATTAATCACTCCATTCTTCTGTCCCGCCTTGAATCCTCTGTCAACATCACTGGTACTGCCCTTTTGTGGTTAAGGTCATATCTCATAAACAGACAACAGTTTGTTAATATCAACAATTGTAGTTCTGCCATTGCTCCACTGTCCCAAGGCGTTCCCCAAGGCTCAGTGTTAGGTCCCCTTTTGTTTATTCTTTATATGCTCCCCCTTGGTGACATCATACGTCGGCATGGTTTACATTTCCACTGCTATGCTGATGATATTCAGCTTTACATCTCCTCCAAATCCATTAATACTGAACTTCACTCCACTCTGACAAATTGCATCACTGAAATGAAATTGTGGATGAAAGCTAATTTCCTCAAATTAAACTGTGAAAAATCAGATATGATCATCGTAGGTCCTACAACCCTGGCAAAAACCACAAAAAATTTTCAAATTACCATTGATAATGACACTTTGTCTCCGTCTTCTAACATCCGAAATCTTGGTGTAATTTTTGATAGCAACCTCTCTTTTGACCGCCATGTAAATCACATCACCAAAACTGCTTTCTTTCATCTAAAAAACATAGCACGTCTACGTCCATCACTCTCCTTTTCTGCCGCCGAAACCTTGATTCATGCTTTTATTACATCCAGAATTGATTATTGCAATAGCATCCTTTATGGTACATCTAACAAAATCCTAAAAAAACTTCAGTATATCCAGAATTCAGCTGCTCGCCTCCTTACTCATACTCGCTCCCGTGATCATATTACACCTGTTCTACAAAAACTTCATTGGCTTCCCGTTGCTCAACGCATTCAATTCAAAATTCTTCTATTCACTCACAAAGCTCTCCATAATCAGGCCCCATCCTACCTCACCGACCTGCTCCATCAGCACATTCCCTCCCGTAGCCTTCGCTCTTCTGAGGCTAACCTACTGTCCATACCCTCTAGGACCAAGCACCGGACCTGGGGTGACAGGGCCTTTTCCATAGCTGCTCCATCTTTATGGAATGCTCTCCCCAAACACCTACGAGATTGTCCTGACCTGTCCAAATTCAAGTCACTTCTCAAAACTCATCTATTCAGAGTGGCATTTAACTTGTAACAACACAAAATAAATGCTTTTATTTTTGCTATTCTTTTTAATAGTTTTTATACTTAGATCACGACAGAAATGTGAAGTCCTAGATCCTAAAACTTGTAAAGTTTTCAGTTTCCTGATTGCATGTAAATCTGTCCTGTTTCTGTCTAATTTTAAGAAATTGTTCTATATTTGTTGTTCTCTCTCATAATTTAGCTAATTTTTAATGAACTGTCTTATGCTGCTCTCTTTGTTTTTATCTTAATTATTCTTGATGTTGATGTACTATTTTGATTTTGTACTATGATTTGTATGGTGTATGTACGTATTTGTTTTGATTATTTGTCTTATGTAAAGCGTCTTTGAGTATCTTGAAAAGCGCTATATAAATAAAATGTATTATTATTATTATTAACATTTACAACGAAAGCAAAAACAAATTTACAAGTGCTTGGGAACCCAGTGTTTGTAAATTTGTTTTGGCATATGTAAAAGTGTTTCAGCACTTGTAAATTTGTTTTCGGCATATGTAATTTTGTTTTCTAAAATGTAAATTTGTTTTGCACTTCTCGGCTGCACATTTCTGACGGAAAAGGTAGGGACAATAAACCGGAAGTGCGTGTTGCTTACCTGCGGTCAATCAAACTGTTTCTCAGCGGTAAAGTGAACGGAGTTTGTGATGGTGACGATAAACGATGTTTTGTCTAGTTTATGAAAATAATTTTATCCAGTTGACCCACTATTGTTTTTCTTGTGGAAAGTTATTAGATTGTTTGAGACGGTTAGACGTGGCGTGTGCATCTCTATCTACCGTCCGCTCTTCTAAACATCTAAGGAATTCCCACAAGGAAAACAAAAGCGAAATAATGAAAATAATTAACACAAAATGGACAAAACATTGTTTATTAGGGACGGAACATTTGATACCGAGGCTTTAAAGCTTGTTTCACTTTTGTAACACTGGACTCAGTGTATCAGAGCTTGTATTAAACCAGCAGGAGAATGTGTGGGACTGATTTAAAGCTTTGGTGCTGTGTTTTACCTCACTCACTATATAAGAGACAATCAAACCAGAGTTACCCACCGTCCTGTAAAATACAGAATCCTTCTTTTAGAAAGCGTTTGGTTATTATATTAAGTAGTGTTCACTTTTATTCTTAGTAACGGTGTGTGCGCGCTGGTTATAGCAGCATAACCTGGATAATACACCGCTGTATGAGTAGCACAGTGGGTAGAGTGCGTTGAAGGGCACAGTCATGAGAACAAAAGTTTTATTTATGGTGTTTAACATTTATTATTTTCATTCTTTATAATTATAAATCAGAACCATATTTTAGGCAAAACAACAACGCACTCTACCCACTGTGCTACTCATACAGCGGTGTATTAAACAGGTTATGCTGCTATAACCAGCGCACACACACCGTTACTAAGAATAAAAGTGAACACTACTTAATATAATAACCAAACGCTTTCTAATTCCCACAGTAGCAGCAGTTTCCTTCTGTTTCATACACACCACCCGTCTCCCATTGATAAAAATACAGAACAAAGCGCGTCCTGTATCAGTTACAATACTGAACCCCAGCTAACACAGAACGTTCCCGTAACGTAAGATTTTGGTTCCCCTATGGTTATTTTTAGGGAACCATCCCATAACGTTATGGGAACGTTCTATTTTCGTTAAAAATATTAGCGCTGTTCCCGGAACGTTCCGGGAACTATAAAACCTAACGTTCTCTCATGGTTTTATGAAAACTAACAGAGAACGTTATCTAAAAGTTGCCTTAAGGTTTTCTTTCTTATGTGTTTAAAGTAACGTTCCAGTAACGTTCCCGGAAGGTTTTCTTATGATCTTTAAAGTTTTTTGGTAGGAACTTACCAAAAAAACAGCCTTTTGCTTGAGACGGTCCATGTAGATCAACCTTTACTTACAAGTACCAACTATAAAACTATGAAACCTAACGTTCTCTCATGGTTTTATGAGAACTAACAGAGAACGTTAGGTAAAGCTTGTATAAGGTTTTATTTCTTATGTGTATAAAGTATCGTTCCAGTAACGTTCCCGGAAGGTTTCTAAGTTAACCCAGCTAGCACAATCATCTGGCCCAGTTCCCACTTTTCTATCGGCACAGTCGGCCGAGTGTCAGAATCGGCCAGAATCAATGTAGCCAGATCCGGCCCAGTTGTTACCACAGTTGGGTTTGGCTGGTGCTCGTAGAAACGCGTGAGCGCCGACGCTGGTTGTCCGGCTGTGGTCCAGCGTCCAGTCTCTGATTCAGCGGCGGCAGAACGAGCGTCACCATGGCAACAGTGCGACGCGAGCCGTTGAAAAAGAGGAATCGTTCGTTCGTGTGAGGTAAATAAACATTTAATCTTAACAACTTTTTACTTAGTAAAATGTAAGCAGAAAGTCTATTAATGAGATTTGGATTAAGATAGAGAGCAATTTGGAAATGGAAACTGTTAGGTAATGTTATCTAGTGATTTTCAGGTTAACTGATAGTCTGAACTGAAACACTTCAGGTAATGTTAGCTTAAAGGCTAACAGTTTCTAGCATTAGACAACAGCTGCTAAATAATTAAAGTTCATTGAATACTGTGGATAACGTAAACTTAAAAGCTACAATAAGCAACAAGAACAACAACAACAATAATAGTAATACAATAATAAGCAACGGACGACCTACCATCTCTGACTACATCCACAAGGTGGACCAACAAAGCAGGTGTGTATAATATAAGAGTGGACAGTGAGTGGACACGGTATTTGAAAACTCCAGCAGCGATGCTGTGTCTGATCCAGTCATATAAGCACAACACACAGTAACACACCACCAACCACGTCAGTGTCACTGCAGTGCTGAGAATCATCCACCACCTAAATAATACCTGCTCTGTGGTGGTCATGTGGAGGTCCTGACTATTGAAGAATAAGGTAAAAGGGGGCTAACAAAGTATGCAGAGTAACTGATGGACGACAGCGGAACTGTAGAGCTACAAAGTGCACCTATAGATAGATAACTTTATTAATCCCATAGGGAAAGTCAGTAAATGGTTAGTAAACTATATGGTTAGTGGAGCTGATAGAAAAAGAATATACATACAGAAAGGTGGTTTTAATGTTATGGCTGATCGTATATAATTTTATAACCCAAAGATTGTCCCTTGTATTTTTTGTAGATATTCAAGTGTCCACTACCACCACTGAGCCACATTTGCTTATTCACCTCTCATACATGAGTAAAAACTATGAACACTACTCTGCAGCATCTAACAGCCGGCGTAGATCATCAGCCAAGGTCACAAGATCCAGCAAGAAGGTTCTGGGTTCGATCCCCAGGTGGGGCGGTCTGGGTCCTTTCTGTGTTGTTTGCATGTTCTCCCCATGTCCGCGTAGGTTTCATCCGGGTGCTCCGGTTTCCTCCCACAGTCCAAAGACATGCAAGTGAGGTGAATTGGAGACACTAAATTGTTCATGTTCATGATATAACCTTGAGAACTGATGAATCTTATGTTATGAGTAACTACCGTTCCTGTCATGAATGTAACCAAAGTGTAAAACATGACGTTAAAATCCTAATAAACAAACAAACAGTACTTCTTTATATTGTATATATATATATATAATTTACTTTTATAATTATTATTCTTATATGCAATTATATGTTATTTTCTATGTATAGTATTCATATAGCTGTCATTTTGGTTCACTTTTGTAATTGGTCTTATTTATAATATTCTGATGATTATTATTACACTACTTGCTGCAATTATCTTAATAAAATACTTTCTACTGCACAATCTGTAGTTAATCTGTAGCATAAATCTACTATTTTTTCTATGAGGATGTGAAAGGAGAAGAAAACGGTAAATAAATGGTATCGTAGTGTTTCGGGGGCTATTAAAAAAGAAGACCGCGGCCAAACCCAAGAAAGCGGGTCCCAGCGTCGGCGAGCTGATCGTCAAAGCTGTTTCCGCTTCCAAGGAGAGGAGCGGCGTGTCCCTGGCCGCCCTGAAGAAAGCTCTGTCTGCAGGTGGATACGACGTGGAGAAGAACAACTCCCGCGTCAAACTCGCCGTCAAAAGCCTGGTGACCAAGGGCACCCTGGTGCAGACCAAGGGCACCGGCGCCTCAGGATCTTTCAAGCTCAACAAGAAGCAGACCGAGGCGAAGAAGCCCGCGGCCAAAAAAGCCGCCGCTCCTAAAGTGAAAAAGGCCGCAAAGAAACCCGCCGCTGCAAAGAAGCCCAAGAAGGTAACAGCCAAGAAAACCGCAGCTAAGAAGTCCCCCAAGAAGGTCAAGAAACCCGCTGCCGCCGCTAAGAAAACCACCAAGAGCCCCAAGAAGGCTAAGAAGCCGGCGACCCCCAAGAAGGCAGCCAAAAGTCCTAAAAAAGCCAAGGCAGCCAAACCTAAGACCGCTAAGCCCAAAGCGGCCAAGGCCAAAAAAGCTGCCCCCAAGAAGAAGTAAACCTGTTCCTGTTTTATTAACTTCGTTTTCTTAAAACGGCTCTTTTAAGAGCCACCTATATCTTCCCATAAAGAGTCGCGTTTCCTAAACACATATATACATATAAGCATGCATGCAAACATACAACTATTCATACATATTTTGTGGAGAGTGTAATAAGCAAGGAGTTAAAAACACTAAGTATGACTGGTCTTGTTTTATGTGTAATGATTTTGTCACACATCCTCATAAAACTGTCCGTATAAATGTATATATGTATGTGCACTCACGTATATGAGCTACTTACATAATGTAATTGTTAGTGTAAATGTTATTGTGACATAATATAAAGTAATTGTTGCTTAAGAGAAGCTTTTCTGTATCATACATTACACGGGCGGGAGAACGGAGGAGAAGAGAGGGAGGAGGGGGGCAATATGTGAGGGGGCGTGTATGTGTTTCCCTGGGACTTGACGGCGCGTTTATGATTGGCTAGGCTGTGCCTTCTCTCTAAGCCAATAGGAGAGAGGCCAGTTTGCCTATATCATACCGTTTCGAGCGCTCTCCAAGTTTACTTCAGTTTTGTTCCACGAACGTATCTGACTATCAAAATGAGTGGTCGAGGAAAGACCGGTGGTAAGACTCGGGCTAAGGCCAAGACTCGCTCATCCCGTGCCGGCCTTCAGTTCCCTGTGGGCCGTGTTCACAGACTGCTACGTAAGGGTAATTACGCCCACCGTGTGGGAGCTGGTGCTCCTGTCTACTTGGCTGCCGTGCTGGAGTATCTGACCGCTGAGATCCTCGAGTTGGCTGGTAACGCCGCCAGAGATAACAAGAAGTCTCGTATCATCCCTCGTCATCTGCAGTTGGCCGTGCGTAACGACGAGGAGTTGAACAGACTGCTTGGAGGTGTAACCATCGCTCAGGGCGGTGTGCTGCCTAACATCCAGGCTGTTCTGTTACCCAAGAAGACCGAGAAAGCAGCTAAGTCCAAATAAAGTCGCTCTCGTGTTCTAACCAAAAGGCTCTTTTAAGAGCCACCCATTTCCACAGAAAAAGTGCAATTTCCCCAGATAAAGTGTAAATAATACAAATGTAATATTGTTTCATAGACTCACACGGCATAAACCACATGATTTATGACATGGTAAAATTAACAAATCAATATGTACGACTTATTTTTTCCCCATTTATCTATCTTTACATATATCACTATATATGTATACATTAGCCAAGTTATAGATCACTTGCAGTAGCAAAACCAACAATATAGACGATTAAAAGTGGTGCAACAAACGTGTTTGTGTAATGCACATGGAACAAAAATATTAATAATGCTAATAATAACAACAATAATAATAAGCAAAATGAACGAAATATTCAATATATTTTTTTAAAAGGTATATACTTTAAATGCGATTGTAAGCTGTGTTCTAAAAGCACAAAGAAAGAAAGGAAAGTATTATAAATCCCGCCAACAGCATGGAGGAAATACTTTGTTTTTTGAAACGAGGCAGCGGCAGAACGCCGACCAGTAAGTGACATTTGACGTAAGCACGATCGTCCAATGAAAAAAGAGCTTCATCAAGACGCCCAATGAGCGCGGAGCGGCTCTGGTACTTAAATAGTGCGTGTTGGGCGGGCTAACATATTCTGTCCTACAGTTGGTGAAGTGCAGAGTTCCAGACGCGATGGCAAGAACCAAGCAGACCGCTCGTAAATCCACCGGTGGTAAAGCGCCGAGGAAGCAGCTCGCCACTAAGGCTGCCCGCAAGAGCGCCCCGGCTACTGGCGGTGTGAAGAAACCTCACCGTTACAGGCCAGGTACCGTGGCTCTGCGTGAAATCCGCCGTTATCAGAAGTCCACTGAGCTGCTCATCCGCAAGCTGCCCTTCCAGCGCCTGGTTAGAGAGATCGCTCAGGACTTTAAGACCGATCTGCGCTTCCAGAGTTCTGCCGTCATGGCTCTGCAGGAGGCCAGTGAAGCTTACCTGGTCGGCCTGTTCGAGGACACCAACCTGTGCGCCATCCATGCCAAGAGGGTGACCATCATGCCTAAGGACATCCAGCTGGCCCGCCGTATTCGCGGAGAGCGGGCTTAAACGAACCCACTCCATCCAGTTATCCCCAAAGGCTCTTTTAAGAGCCACTTACATGCTTCCACTGAAATGGGCATTTTTCATAACATTTTCTTTTATTTATTTGTGTGCGTGTGTCGGTTCCGAGTTATAAATTAATTATGTTTATCAGTTATAAATAGTAAAAACGGGTTACATAAGTACAGCAGATTAAAGATTGTCAGGTGGCGTCTTATAACACATAATTATAATATTGTATTATAACATACTGATTAATAATTTTTATAGTGTGTATGTTTACGGGGTTCTGTTAAGCATTAAGTTAGTACGAGTAATATAGTCGTTATGAGTAGTAGAGTAAATTATTATTCAGAATAATGTATTAATGTCAATAATAAAATACTATTATAGGTAATTAACACAGCAATTACAATTTTGAACATATTGTAAAATATTAACTGTAAATAATAATAATTACTCATAATAATGCATTATTTCTATTATACATTGTTGTAATAATAGTATTATAGGCAGTAATAGTACTAGTAGCTGTATTATAATGTTATGGAGAATCAATTAGTGGAGCGTGGCTCCCATCTCGTGGTTAAAATGTGACAACACAAACTAAAGCTGTGTGTATGAGTATGTATGTGTTTTCTTCTCTGTATGTATAATATGTATTTTTATGTGTGTATATATATATATATATATATATATATATATTTATATATATATATATATATACATAAATATATATTAACTGTCCACTTGTCATAGACTAAAATCTTTACATATTACAATACACTGACATTCATTTTATTTAGTGTTACACATTTGTGCTGTAAGTTCTACAACTACACATTTTTTATTTTTTTTGTTTAATGTTTTCATTTTGTAATGTTTTTTTTTCAGTTTTTTTTTTTACTCAGACATCTCTCTCTCTCTCGCTCTCTCTCTCTCTCTCTCTCTCTAATTTACTCAAATTTTACTCTAAATTTTCTTATTTCAACTACCATTTTGATCATAAACTGAACATTATCCCCTGGTATAGATTTTATTGGCTACATTGTCATGTCTCTAATGGCTATTTGTCCCACCTAATTGTACAATATTAAAACTGAGACAAATATTGCGGATCTACTACATTATAATAGGTTTTAGTGTTGTATAAAAGCCCTGTTGAATTTTTTTCTTTTTTCTTTTGTTTCTTTGTTTGTTTCTTTTTTATCCTGTTGGCAAAGCATTCCTAAAAACTGCACAGCGTACATCAGTTACAATAATAGTTATGTGGAAAACATTGGATGGATCGTGAGCCGATTTACTGTGAAAAACAGTGGAGGCACTAGCGCGTTCTATAAGATCTACTCCGAGCAACTGCGGTCACAGTGGGCGATCACTGCTTAACTCCGCCCCATCGTCTTCAACTAGGTCCAATAGAGGGAAATAACAGGCTTGCTGTGAACGCTCGTCCTGCATTGACTCGCTTAATCTCGACGAGAGCAGTAACGATGTCCGGAAGAGGAAAAGGCGGCAAAGGTCTTGGAAAAGGAGGCGCTAAGCGTCACCGCAAAGTTCTCCGTGATAACATCCAGGGTATTACTAAACCCGCCATCCGCCGTTTGGCTCGCCGTGGCGGTGTGAAGCGTATTTCCGGCTTGATCTACGAGGAGACCCGCGGTGTGCTCAAGGTTTTCCTTGAGAACGTCATCCGTGATGCCGTCACCTACACCGAGCACGCCAAGAGAAAGACCGTCACCGCAATGGACGTGGTGTACGCTCTGAAACGCCAGGGACGCACCCTGTACGGATTCGGGGGTTAAACGTTCAGACCTCCACGCTAACACAACGGCTCTTTTAAGAGCCACCCATATTTTCTACACAAGAGAAATTCCTTCTTGTTTATTATTATTAGTGTTTAGTAATAGCACGTTCACTGATGCGTTTGTAGATTTGCAAATCACTCGTTTAGCCCCCATAGCTTGAAAGCATCATTATAAATAAAAATAACACATTCACTGATGCATTTTTTATCAGTTCACTTATGTAGCCCTAAAAGCTTGGCGTTATCATTAGTAGTGTTAGTATTACGTTTACTATCAGATCTCTCGTTTAGCCTTCAAACGGCGTGTTTGCATACTACCAATGTACAGCTATACTGTAGATTACACTACAATCATTAACACGATCTTTGTGTAAAATACAGTAAAACATTGTGCCCGAATGCTTCGCTTAAAAAACAAACAAAAAATTATCTATCTATTTATCCTAACTATAAAATATTGATAAATAAAATATTGCTATTGATTCTTTTATATTCGGTTTTAAAACATGTATCGACCTCAGATTAAGCGGGAACAGACAACAAAGAACAGATTCTAGTGAATGGGGCAGAAGGGGGCGTGGAACGGTATGTTGTCTGTCCAATAGAAACCCAGGAGCTTGGACCAATCAGAGTTACGTGTTCCAACTTGGCTTACTCAGCATGCAGGGTTAATAAAGCGGGCGTGTAGAGCGTCTATATTCACTTGCAGTTTGTTCTAGAGGAAACAGCAGCATCATGCCTGAACCAGCGAAGGCCGCGCCCAAGAAGGGCTCCAAGAAAACCGTCACCAAGACCGCCGGCAAAGGAGGCAAGAAGCGCAGAAAGTCCAGGAAGGAGAGCTACGCTATCTACGTGTACAAGGTCATGAAACAGGTCCATCCTGATACCGGGATCTCCTCCAAGGCTATGGGCATCATGAACTCCTTCGTCAACGACATTTTCGAGCGTATCGCTGGTGAGTCCTCTCGTCTGGCTCACTACAACAAGCGCTCCACCATTACCTCCAGGGAGATCCAGACCGCCGTGCGCCTGCTGCTTCCCGGTGAGCTGGCCAAGCACGCCGTGTCCGAGGGTACCAAGGCCGTCACCAAGTACACCAGCTCCAAGTAAAGCGCCTTAGTCGCTCTGGCAAACCAACGGCTCTTTTAAGAGCCACCCATCTTATCAAGTTAAGAGAATTTTCTTCTTTTTAAATATTAGATCTGATTATGTCATACACATTATCTAGATAGCCTCACATGTTCATAATACTTGATTTCTTTTATTTATTTATTAATATATTACTATTCTTGGGCACTGCTGTTTTTCACGGTTTGTCCACGACTGTCACTATGTGATGAGTTTAGGAGATTACACAATAAAATGTCACTGTACTCTTAAAGTTAATATAATACACTCAGAGCTGTAGAGAGAGAGTTGCTACACTCCTTGATCTCGCCAAACAAACCCGGTGCTGTTAAAATAGAAAAAACGATAACTAACACTAACTGTATTAGGCGTTTACAAAACTAACGAGAACGTACTAAAATTATAGATAGAATAAACTTCGTTTTCGTGTTCATCATTTTATTTATGAGCATTGTGAACTGATATGAAATCGATGTTTTCCACTCGAGCAGTTTTACGTTAGCTGCCGGCAACGTACGGTACCTCATGCGGTCTTTCCCAATCCGCTCCCTCCTCACTAACACTCCACTACAGAGGGACCCTCCACGTGAACGCGCAAACGGAGGCGGAGTGAAGAGGGGGAGTGAGTAGGGAGCGGATTGAGATTGGGGGGATTGGGCTCCCTGACGGCACTTCATGTTTACATTCCGTTTCTGCTCACCACGCTAGCCTGCAAAATGACCACAGCAAAAGTTAAGTTGATGTTTTTCTGATGTGTGTCTCATGAATTAGTTCATATTATTACTAGGGCTGTCGTTAATCGCGGTAATTAACGCGATTAAGGCGTTACATTTTTAATCGTGATACATTTTTAATCAAACTATTTTTATTGAGCTGTTTGTGTCAGCTTTATTTCATGTGTTAGTAAACATCCATTCTTGCATTTCAGGGCTGCAGCACCTTCCAGAAAAGCTGGGATGGTAAAGCATTTACCACTTTGTAATGTTGCCATTCCGTCTCAACACAAAGATGTTTTGGCACCTTGAATACCTAGCAATGAAGTGTTCTGGTGTATTTTGTGCCATTGTTCCTGAAAACTGAAGTCTTGTCATAGTCACTTCTTACAAAATTCTCCACACGTTCTCTCTGGTAGGCCAGTCCAATACTTGGCCCTCTTCTTCCACAGCCATGCCTTTGTAATGTCTGCCGGCTGGGATAACTGAGGTTTAGCACATAGGTCAAGCCAAGGAAGGCAGCACAAGCTATAGCATTATCTTTTAGTCCTGTGATGACATGCGATCCCTTAATAATAATCATGATGTCCTTTAGTGTGTCACCTGCAGAAGCTCTCATGTTCATCATCACAACTACTACCAATGAGGGCTGGTCCACCTCTAAACCTTCAGGGTCCTGCAACATCAATTATTATGGTATGAAAAGGGTCAAAAGTAATTTGTTAATACTTTAATTTGTCTTGTCAAAACATGCAGTTAATAAACATTACATTTTTGGACTAATTGTCACATTAACAAGTTTCATTTTAATTACATTTTTATAGTTTTATCCTTATTAGGATGAAATGCACCAAATTGGAATAATTAAAATATGTCTCACAAATGACTGAATATTAAGATAATTGAGGTTTGCAAAAACATGACTCGTTATGTTGTGGTTTTAACTTTGCTCTCAACACTGGGTTAAAGTTGTTTTCTCAATGCATTAAAATGAGAAGTTTTTATTAGCTAGCTAACTTACCTCAGCCAAAAGAGATGTTTGCCAAGTTACAAAAAAAGGTTGAAAAATGAACCACCTAACTACCTCAGTTAACAAAATGGCAAGCCTGAAGAACAGTTCAACCTATTTTCAAATGAGAAAAGTGAGACGTTGCAATAAATCAAACTACAAGACTCATTACAGCATCTCTCACATATAATGTTGTTGATTTAAAGTAAGTGTAATAACGACATGCATTCTGACACATTCTAACACACTAATTCTAAGTTTACAGTAATAAACTGTGGTAACTATACAGATTAATAGAACAGAATTACTTACCTTAGTTAATTTGCTCACAAACTGTGCAATCTGGATTCCGTTGTGGAGGTTCTTCAGAACCGTTGCGGGTTAGAAGGTGTATTTATAAAAAAAAACAAAAAAAAAAAAAACACACGCGCGCAGACTGGAAGTGCTTGAAAATTGAAAGCAACTTATTTATATAACTTATTTTTATATTCACACAAATGAAATAAGTAGATTTTATAGCATTTTTTAATAAGTAAAATTTACTCAAATAATAACCATAAATTGAAGAACTTAATTCCATTAAATAAATTTAACACAAAACATTTGTAAAAAATCTACTGGACCACTGATTCATTTTTTACAGTGTATGCAATTTGTTGAGGGGGCCCAACATTTTTTTTTTTGCACTGAAGCCCATGAGCTCCCAGTTACACCACTGGTGTTGCATCTAGAAATGGTTCATATTATGAGCGCCTGTTTTCAGTGGCAGGGTTATGGACAGGTAAAGATCCTCACTTTTACCAGTTCATGTTTTACCAGCTCATTTTAAATAACTGGCTGAAAGATGGTAACTGTCAACAACTACATTTCAGCAGCAGTATTATACACATTTTGCACTTACGGCTGATATCTTGTGGACTGTTACAGTTTTTGTGGACAGTTGATTGTTCAACAGTATTTGAAAAACATTTTTAAATGGTATCTTTTGTTGAGTTTTTATTACACAATACTTACTCTGACCTTTTTGAATCCTGCACCTGAAAAATGACCCAAAGTATAAAAAAAACTAAAACTAATACTAGAACTAATAAAAACTAAACTAAAACTAAGCATTAAAAAAATATTAACAATTAAAAAGAACTAGCAAACCCACTATAAAAACTTATTAAAACTAACTAAATTAGAGAGAAAAAAGTCACAACGAAATAAAACTAAACTATAATGAAAAATCCAAAACTATTATAACCTTGATTCCTACATGTAATACATTAATGAATTCATTGTGAATATGCACAAGTTCATTTTGTCTAATGTTAGTGGTGGAGAAGGTACAGAATGTAGTCGAGTTAAAGTAGAGATATCCAAGGTAAAATATTACTCCAGTAAAATTAGAAAAAAACAAACATTACAACGGTTCTCTACGAGAGTGTCACCACTCTGTTCTCTCTACCGCTCTGGATACACTTAAAATATCGTCTCGTTATTATTGTTAGGATTGAAGTTTTGTTTAAGCTGAGAGTGTAATGGTCAACTATTATCATTAAACAGCATTAAGTGGCTCCATTTATATGCATTCTGACACACACCACACAACACACACACACACAAAAATTGTACAATTAGGTGGGACAGCCATTAGAGACATGAAAATGTAGCCCAAAAAATAACCCATACTAGGATATAAGACAGAGTGGGAGAATAGAGCAGTGTATGATAAAGAAATCATGTTAGGTAAAATTGTAGTGAAATTGAAATAAAACAATCAAATAGCTTTAGAAACCTTTCAGTGCTTGTGAAAGTAGCATTAGAGACACATTAGGATAAAAAAAAAATACATCTAAAACACCTGCAGCGGTGTAGGAGGAGGTGTAGGGTGAATAAAACATGAGGGTAAAATTGTGTTTAGGAATGTGTAATATATAAATGGACAACGCTTGTGTTTGTTGCTAGCTTTTGCAGGTGTGTTTGTGTGAGAGAGAGAGTAAAAAATGTAAGTAAAATAGGTGGATATGTCTCACCTGGACTGCTAGAGTCATTAATGTTTTGTTAAATTTGATGTTAGGGTCATGAATGAGTGATTAACTAAATAAACTATGAATACATTAAACAAATAAATAAATAAAAATTGAGTAAATAAGTTTTCAGATTCTTCTGTGCTGAACAATACTGATTTATAAAGTCTTTATAAGTGACATCTGTGTTAAAAATGTGTTTGTATATTTCACTGTATTGTGAGAAATGGGAAGTTATAAGTCATATTCTGCTAAAGCATAACGTTTCATGAACACACTTCAAAGTCAGACACATCTTGGTTAAAGTGAAAGTGATCTCAGCTGTGTGTCAATAAAAGCCAAGTAAGTTAAATAAGACATTGTATGATCTATTAATTAATCTATATGACCAATTAGCCATTACTTATTCAGGAAAGTTTAGCTTTACTTAAAAATACTGTCCTACACAGGTTCAGTATTTATATTGTAGAATTAATCATGTTTTAATAAAATAAAGACATGAAGCACAAAAGATCCTCTGTACTTTGTATAGTTTATTAAACAATTCAAATTCAAATTAGTCTGTGACCGTGTTTGATATTAAACTTCCTCTTGAAACTGTAAACCTTCTTGTACAGCTTTTCCTCCATCAAGTTCCAGATTAAGTTTCTGGAATCTTTCAAATGTATATTTCAGCTTCACAGGAAACTCAAGGTTCAAGGTACTCGAGGCCATTGATCAATCCCATTACCAGCATGCATGCCCGGGCTTGGTTTCCACATCCGGGTTGTCCTCTATCAGAATAGACACGTCTACCAACTCATTCTCAGCAATGGGATTATGGATCACAAGCACCTTCATGGTTTGGTCCACGTGGAGCTCACATTCATTCTTTATTTTGAAAAGTAAAAAAGCAAAGGAATTTTAAATATAAAACAAGTATGTGTGTAATCCTGTAAGTACCTTCTTGAAAAAGCTCTTCTTGATGTTCCCCAAGGTACTCGATAAGGTAACAGATAACTGCATCCCTTTTTACTCAACACACTGCAATGGTAAGGAGACGTTAATAATTCAGCCTTTATTCATCACATCTACATTAAAGCATAGTGAAATTTGTCTTTGCACTCTGTCTTTGTTGGAAAGTTGGGCTCAGAGCATGAGGGCAGTTATAGCACAGCTCCCCTCTCAAGATCAGGAACTCAGGGTGTTACAGGATACTCGATCATCCCAACCCAAAAAAAAAAAAAAATACAGGTGCAAAATATTAAACATAAAAATTTATTGCACCAAGATATTCATACAGTCAAACCTGGCCTAAACTAATAACAAACTTTAAACTAAACTTCAGTGCATCTCAATTATTGCACCACCATTACAACTCCCACATGCCCAACCAAACAAACTCCTTTTTTTCCCTTCAATACTCATGAGGGATTGGACCAAACCAACTATAGGTAACATAGCATTTCCTAAGTTCACCACTATCAAAATGTCATTGGTCTATGACAAACAAAGACATGGTATCATTATACCGTTACATCAATTTATATTAATTACATTGAGACAATCACAATTATATAAATCCCATTAACCATCAGTGCTCGGGTCCTTTGACTCCCAGCACAGCTGCCTGCATGCCTGGTGCAAACCTATAAGTACACCAAACCTTTTTTGGTTAAAAATTAACACTACTAACCCTACAAACATTTATCCCACGTTTTACCCTTATTCCCCTTCAATTAAATAATCAGTAAATGATTTAATAAGTAAATTATTGTGGTGTTTGTACATTACAGTCCATATAACCCTTGAAACAACATTAGCTTTGTTACACAGGGACTTACACAGGTTACACCTCGAGCTAATTACACCCATTGTAAAAAAGTCAAATTAAAAAGTACCTCATTTACAGTGGATAGGAGAGGACGCATCTCAGCACCAGCAGCTCCTCCTCTGGCACGCCTTAGCTGCAGAAGACGTGATGTGTACCCATCAAGATTAAGCATGAACGTCTCTTCCAGGGCAATTGTCGTAATACGACGGAACTCCTCTTTGATCTAGTAAATAAGTTTGATTTGATACATTTGATAGGAGTTGACAAGGAAAGCAGCAGCAGTTTACCTACCAGTCCTGCAGGTCATGTTCTAATATCACAAAGAAAGCCTACTATAATAAATCAGATATTGATTTATGACATTATGCATCACACTGGAATCACTCATACATCAATCCTGAATCAGGTTAAGTTCTGTATATGCAATACAACATTTAAAATGATTTAAAAAAAGCAATTAAAGCAAATAACAAGGACACAGACAGGTTTCTTTTTACTTAAATAACAAATATTAGATTAGATTAAACTTTACTGCAATTTTGCAGAGTCCAGAATACAACTGAATAAGAATATGACATGGTCATGGTCATATTCATGTAAAAAAGGGACTGTGCCAGTTTAAAACATTATTGCGCTGTAATATGAACTGCTCATTTAAACATGGAAAAAGACTATATTATTCAACACTGCTGTAGGCTATTTCACTTGGTGAACAACTATTACACAGTTAAACTTCACAGATATGTATAATTACTACAGCCTGGTTTTACCTGCACCTGAAAGTAAAACTTGCTGATAAACACAAGTGAATAATTGGTGTGATCATGCAAGCTCACTTTGTCTCGTCAAATACACCAAGCAACATGTACGTAATTCCACTGCAAACACACCTATTAGCTGTTCTAATTATTATTAATTAATCATTGTGAAATTAATTGCCTTCTCTGAAGTTCTTCCTAGTTTTACTCATTATGCTTTAACAGTGAAAATGGCACCCGTCTCGTTCCTTCCACTTACTGCTGTCGGCAGGTTACACTTGAGCTGAACACAAACATTAGTGCATAGAGCATCTTGGCATCTGTGTGCATTTGTTGCTTTCTTAAGCTGAGCTTAGTAAACCCTGTTTTACGGTACTGGTCATATTGTGTACACAAACCTGTTTAGCTCATCGGTAGGGAGGCACTGTTGGATGAAGAGGTTGGTTGGGATGGCCCATAACTTGTGAGAGTTTGGATGCCCTTCCACATATGCCGGGGGTCAGAGTTGTGGAAGTTTTCCTCAACAGACGGTTTGTATGTGTGTTTGGCTGTTCTGGTGCTCTGTTTCAGATTTGCCCTGGCTAAGCTGTAGGCCTCAGTGTCACCCAATCTGAATGCAGCGTCTCGTGCTTTCAGCAGAGGACAAACCTCTGCATTCATCCAGGGCTTCTGATTGGGGAAGGTTTTCACATGCTTGACAGAGGTGACATCTAGTTTATATAGTATATTACAAATGAAGTGTACATGTCCAAGTCTTTGTCCATGGAAGCTTGAGACAAAAACATGCTCCAATCAGTGTTATGAAACTGATGCTGTAGGGAGGAGATGACTCAGTCTGGCCACACTTTAACTGTCCTTGTTTTTACAAGTTTGATTAGACACATACTTGGGGAGCAGGAACAGTGAAAGGTGATCAGACTGTCCCAGATGAGGGAGGCTTTGTATGCCTCTGCAGTGTTTGAATACACATGGTCCAAGGTCTTCTTTCCTCTAGTAGAAAAAGAGACATTTCTATGAAATTTGGTGCAATCTGGGTGCACAGTTTGTTGCTTGCTGACTGCTGTACTCAGCTCTTCCAAAGCTAACTTGGAATTAGCATCAGGAGGAATGTAAACCGCAGTAACAACAACAGCTGAAAACTCTCTCGGTAAATAAAAGCATCTGCACTTAATCATCAGATACTCCACATTCTCAGAGCAATGACTTTCAGTTACAGTGGACCTTCTCCTTTACTCTTACTAAAGTTAACTGCCACTCTGAACGTGCTTCGTCCGTCCAGCTTATATATTAAATATAGTATGTTATATTTTCCTCCAACATGGTCACAAGATCTTTTGATCCAGACTCAAATTTACTGTTCTATTGTTAAATCTTTGTGGCACTCTTGAAGCAAAGTAATATGATATGGAAATATAAAATCTTGTGCCCATGTTAAAAAACCTTGTGATGTCGCCCTCTTGTGGCACTTTTGGAGAATTGTAAAATATCAATATGAAATGATAATATAAAATCTTGGTAAAAAAAAAAGAATCTTTGTGCACGTATGGGTTTATTTTATTGTTAAATGTTTATGCTCCATGGTGATTAACACTCTCTCTGTCCAAATGCATGAGCCGCTTTTAGAGATTGTCATGCCTGATGATCCGCAAAGCAGGACAACGCTGAGGCGGGAACTGATAAATTGTTTGTCATATAAGCGACGTGAGGATTAGTCGAAAAAGATTTTCAGTCAAAAACAAATACTCATCCTGGTAGCAATCTCCATTGACGTGGTGACAATCAAGTAACTTGTTTTGTTGTATATTGTGCGAGTGCCGATTATCACCGGTGATGAGAATTTTCAGTTTTTTTTTGTAACTTTGTGTTAATTTAGCTGAAGTACATACGGATTGTTTTGTGTTTCCTCATGCCGACACTAGAAATTGTAAAGGAAGTCTAACCCTTGTATTTGTGTGTGTATGTGTCTGTGCCTCCTGCTCAGTGTTTCAGCTAAATTAAATGTACCGTCACTACGTACAGTCAGGTGGCTGTATTTCAGGGTCTGGGCAGGTAAGTAAGGGCGCGCCCATATATATTGCTACAGGTAAGAAGCCATCTGTCTAAATACATTAGGTAAGAGGTGTGTGCCACCCCATGTATTTTTGTTAAGACAGGTAATCCTAGTGTAGCTAGGTTTTGTTTTGCCTTTTGTTTGTTAGGGGATTTGTTATGTTTTATTATTTTCTTTGCTTTAGCACCACCTAAGCCCAGAGCATCATGTTTTTTTTTTCTTTATTATGTAAATTTATATTGTATATATTTTATTTATAGATTGTACCATACATATCTGTTTTGTGAATTGTTTTTTCTCATTTTTTCCAGTAAAAAGTCAGTACAATCCAGAGTTTGTGTCTGGGTCTGTTCGCTCTCTGCTACTCTGGTACTTCACAAAAGGTTATTTTTTTAGATACTTACCCCATCAATACCCCTATACCATCAAAAGGAATCGTAACATTATAGTAAAATGAGATCTTGTAACCTATGTTTAAATTTTTTTTGTGTTGCCGCCCTCTGGTGGCACTTTTGGAGAATTGTAAAAAGTAATATGATATGGTAAAATTCCCAGATTTGACCAATTCTTCCCTGTCTCAGGTCTGCAATCTTGGTGTCATTCTAGACTCCACTCTTTCTTTTGAATCTCACATAAAAAATTTTGCTAAAACTGCTGATTCTGACATCTTAAGAACATCTCTAGACTGCGCTCCTCTCTTTCCTACTATGTAACTGAAACTCTCATTTATGCACTAATCACTTTCCGACTGGACTATTGTAATGCTGTTCTTTATGGGCTCCCTGCCTTCAAGCTTAAGAGACTACAGCATGTACAAAATTCAGCCGCTAGGGTCCTAACACATACAAGATCACGTGACCACATAACTCCTTCACTTAAACAGCTCCACTGGCTACCCATCCAATACCACATTCAATATTAGGTTCTTTTGTTGGTTTTTAAGGCCTTGCATGGCCAAGCACTTACATATCTCACTGATTTACTTCATCCATACTCACCTACTCGTTCACTTCGGTCATCAGATAAGAACATACTTGTTGTCCCCCTTTCAGGCTTCGTTCTGTGTGACAGGGATTTTAGTATATCTGGTCCCAAACTCTGGAACTCCATTCCTGAGAAGCTCCGAGCATGTACTTTGTTTTGGCTGAGCGGGAGTCATCTCTTCCCCTCCTGCGCCACCAACCAGACACACCGCCAAAGTTTTTTATGTCGTGTTGTGTATCTTCTCTGGTAGTTAAAAGTTTAACTTAGTTATGTAATTTTTTATTATTATTTTAATCGAACCTAAAAGCAGAGTAGGTGGTAAAGCCCTGTTTTTTTTTTTTTTTTTTTTTTTTCTCCTGGTAACAGTAGAGAGAGAGGCAGGAAAAACATTGTATTTTGATTAGTTTAGTACCTTGTACGGTGGCCGAGAAGTGCAAAACAAATTAACATTTTAGAAAACAAAATTACAAAAAAACAAAATCAAATTTACAAGAGCTGAAACACTTTTACCAATGCCGAGACAAATTTACAAACGGCCGATCTGACGGAAATGGTAGGTACAATACACAGGAAGTGCTTGTTGCTTACCTGCTGCCAATCAAACTGTTTCTCGGGGGTAAAGTGAACGGAGTTTGTGATGGTAACGCTAAACAATGTTTTGTCTATTTTGTGGAAATCATTTTATCCAGTTGACCGGCTTTTGTTTTTCTTGTGGGAAGTTTTTGGATTGTTTGTGCAGATGTTTAGACGTGGCCTGTGCATCTCTATCTACCGTCTGCTCTTCGAAACATCTAAGGAATTCAACAAGAAAAACAAAAGCTGCCAACTGGCTGAAATAATTAACAAAAAATAGACAGAACATTGTTTAGTAGAGACGGAACATTTGATACCGAGGCTTTGAAGCTTGTTTCACTTTTGTAACACTGGACTCAGTGTATCGGAGCTTGTATTAAACCAGCAGGAATGTGCGGGACTGATTCAAAGCTTTGGTGCTTTTATCTCACTGACTATATAAGAGACAGTCAAACTACACTCTAATAAGTAATGTGTCATTTTTTCTACACAACTACTAGGGCTGCACGATATATCAGTTCAGCATCATCATCGCGATGTGTGCATGCGCAATAGTCACATTGCAGGACGTGCGATGTCATTTAATGCAAATTAAATCAAATACGTCATGCTACAACTTTTTTGCTGCTTGACAAAATTAAATTCACACCGTTCTCATTTTCCATGACGTATCTACACCAGTATGTTTGAAATCCTAGTGAGCCGCCTCGCTGTCTTACTGCCTACATATGCAGCTGCCTCAGTAGAGAGGATTCTAATAAGTCATTAACTTTTATAAGGCAGGTTATTTGAACGCGCTACTTAGCAATTCCATCGGGTTTCGCGTTTAGCATTTAGCATCTTGCCATTAAAACCAATAGAATGATGTGGGACGGCGCTAACATGTCATTATAACATCTCGATTCGTGTACAGATAACTGTTACATTTGCTGACAAGCCCAAACTTGCAAATAAAAACACCCGTTAAAAATCAATAATTATTTATTTACGTTTGAAAATAACTTTGTCCGCACCGTCAGCCATGTTTACTTTTCTGTGAGAGAAGAGATGCCGCAATGAATTCTGGGATTGCCTTCATCACTAATGACGCTTCCGATTCTCACTCGTTCTTGAGTCAAAATAACATTGAAATATTAAGATGCCTCAGTAGTGAACTTAGTAAGGCATCTCGGATTTGGAACAGGTGTATAGCTGCTCTTTTGTTTGTATAGTTTTAAAAAATAATAATATTTACTACTTGAAGAGGTTTTGATTGTGAAATAAAATATTAAATGACCCATTTTGTCAATCTTGTTAATTCCCTCATGTGATCTTGAAGCTTTCTTAGTTTAATGCTCAGTTTCAACCGAGTACAAAGATGTAGCTCGTCATAATCTCTTGTATCCTTGAAGGAACCACCATTTTTTTCACATATGAGCCCCTTATTTAGAGTAAGATACATGCATTATTAATATTATTAATATATATTTTTTTAATATCGCAATATACAGTACATCGCAGGAAGAAAATAAATCGCAATGTCAGTTTTTTCCAATAACGTGTCGCAACAACTACTGTGTCCTGCGGTCTGTAACATGTTTTGTGTCATTTTTGGCAACTTTTTACACAGACACGTAAAGTAACTCCAATAGTTAGTCTAAACATTTATGTGTAGAACTGTGAGAAAATACAATGTTTAAAATAATGTTTTATTAAATTTGTTGGATAAAATAATGGCATTTTTGACTAGAAACATAGAATTTTTCCCCATGGAAGATTAAAAATAAATTAATAAATAAAAATAAGCGTTAACCAGTCACATTTCTCCTATCAAGTATATCTGTGTTTCATGGTTGATTCCCTCTTTTTGGACCATGCAAGGAAAGGAGCAGGACTCATCCTTATTGGTAAGATGCAAAAGCAGTGGGGTTTCAAAATAGTCTAGTATTGAGTATGTTTTATTAATGTTTATTTAGTTCATGTTTATCAGTGTTTTGTTGTGTGTTTTATGAAGTCAAGCAAAGCTATAAAAAGTAGGTTTTAACCCTGTGACCTGTTTTAACTTACAATAGACTTACAATAGACTTAGTTAAGTAAAAAAGGAGGCACTGAATTACATTAATATAAACCTAAGTTTGCTTTTCTGTTCCTATTCAGTAATAAATGTTCTGTTAAACCTGACTAGTCTTTCTTTTTATTGGTATTATTTATCGTTAGCTAACTGGCTAACCGTTAATCGGACTTTTAGTTTGATAAAAATGGCGCCACAACAGAATGACTGTGGATGAGGTTACCATAGCAACCCTCTGTGTTTTCAGTGTTCTGAAGGTAATTTACTTAACTGATCTATTGGGACTTTGTGGTTATGGAGTAACATTATTGAAGTTAAATCTCATTATGAGAAGCGAATTTTAATCATTTTAACATTTTTAGCTTAGTTTAGCTCAGTTCGTTTTACTGAATCGGTTCTTTTAAATCATCCGTTTAAATGAATCGAAAAACTGAATCGATTGATTCATTAGAGGTCCTAATGCAGTCGGTTCGAAGTGCAGAATCGTTTCGGAAGAATCGTTAGCAACATTGCTTATTGTTATTAGCATTAAAGCTGGTAGTGGTGGATATATTTAGGGTAAAGCACAACCCTTCCAAAATTCATCATTCGAGTTACTTTATTCTGGTAAAGGAAACATTTTAGCTTGTATGCTGTAACTGTAGTTTTCAGGTGACTTGTTTAATAATTTGTTAAACAGCCTATGTGAATAATTAGAGACATCTGATGACAAATTTGGAGGAATATTAGTTGTGTTCTGATTACCTATTTGGTTGGTTGACTAATCAGAATGTTATTCAAAATATTAAATGTTGTAAAATCTCCTCCTGATTGCGTACAGGCATCTGCCACCTTTTTCCTTTAGTGCATTCACTGCCATGCTGAAACTCCCTGATGCAGTAATGAGTACAGCAGTGGCCTAGTGGTTAGGGTACTGGACTAGTAATCAGAAGGTTGCTGGTTCAAGCCCCACCACTGCCAGGTTGCTGCTGTTGGGCCCTTAACCCTCAATTGCTCAGATTGTATACTGTAACTGCACTGTAAGTTGCTTTGGATAAAGTTGTCTGCTAAATGCTGAAAATGTAAATGTAATGATGAGACCAAGGTAAGTGCAGTGCTGTCCATGGTAAACTGGTGCCATGTGTTCCTGACATCTAGGTTTGTTTTTGGAACACCATCATTTTTGTTTTCTTCAGATTTACTGCTAGGGCCCAGTTCTGGCAGTACTGCTCCAACAGGTTTAGGTGCAGCTGCATAGAGTAGAAATTTTACTTCCCCGTCCTGCAGAGTGAGTCCGGGGGCTGCAGACTAATTCATTTATGTAGATATTAAACAGTGTTGGACTCAGACTGCAGTTCTGCCATTCTGTGTTGTGTATTGTGTATGTTTGTCACCGGTTCTTACAGCACTTTTGTTTCTTAGTAGTATCTGTGTGTGTTTGAGTAAAATGTGTGTATATACACTTACACACACACACTTACACACTTACACACACACACACACACACACACACACACACACACTTACGCATGCACGCACGCGCACACACACACACACACACACAAATACATAAAAAAATACATACATAAAAGAAAACACATATACATGGGTATGGCATGTGTATGGCAGTTGTATGGCATGTGTAGGGCAGTTGTAGCCTAGTGGTTAAGGTACTGGACCAGTAATCAGAAGGTTTCCAGTTCAAGCCCCACCACTGCCAGGTTGCCACTGTTGGGCCCTTGAGCAAGGCCCTTAACCCTCGATTGCTTAGATTGTATACTGTCACAGTACTGTAAGTCGCTTTGGATAAAAGCTTCTGCTAAATGCTGAAAATGTAAATGTATGAACGTAACAGCTACATGACATTTTGTTTGTGTGTTGTCACATTTTGGCCACCAGATGGGAGCCACGCTCCACTAATTGTCTATTGGTTTTCCATAACATTAAAAGTAACTAGTTATATTATAAGTTACTACTACTACTACCATCACCAATAATACTATTATTACGACAACAACTATAATATTAAAAAGAAATTGATTATTATGAGTAATTATGATTATTTACAGTTAATATTTTACAATATGTCTGTCCTAAAATATATACCCTGTGTTGAGTACCTAGAATAGTGTTTTATTATTGATATTGATACATTATTCTGAATAATAATTACTGATTATTATTCCTTTTTTTTTGCAAGCTGCAATTTACTGCTCCCTCTTCTTTACTGGCATGTTTTTGTTCTGTTACTCTGTTTAGTGCGAAGTGAAACACAGCTACCAAGCAGGACTAGATCGAGTTCCGGGTGCTTAACTGTCATGTAGCAGAAATGGAAGAAAAAAATAAACATAACAATTTAGAATAATAATAATGATAATAAGAAGAATATTACAATACACTGACATTTATTTCAGTTAGTTCTACATATTTGTGCTGTAAGATCTACAGAACATCCCCGTATCAGCTTTAAGTTCACATATACTGACACATTTCTAAAACAACACATGGCTCCAACATTCACATTCTACTGATCTTTCTAACACTCACAAAACAGATTCAAGTCTATTTTAGTTATTTATCTGATACATCTCTTTTATAAAGATGCACTTTTTAATGTTTAACTTAGAAATGGCTTTAACACAGCTAACACTGAAACATAAAATGTCTTATTTCACTTATTTGTCTTTTATTGATACACAGCTAAGATCACTTTCACTTTAATCAAGATGAGTCTGACTTTGAAATATGTTTATGAAACGTTATGCTTTAGCAGAATATGACTTATAACGTCCCATTTCTCACAATATAGTGAAATATACAAACACATTTTTAACACAGATGTCACTTATAAAGACTTTAAGTCAGTATTGTTCAGCACAGAAGAATCTGAAAACTTATTTACTCAATTTGTATTTATTTATTTGTTTAATGTATTCATTGTTTATTTAGTTAATCACTCATTCATGACCCTAACACCCAATTTAACAAAACATTAATGACTCTAGCAGTCCAGGTGAGACATATCCACCTATTTTACTTAAATTTTTTACTCTCTCTCTCACACACACACACCTGCAAAAGCTAGCAACAAGCACAAGCGTTGTCCATTTACAGGGCCTTGCAAAAGTATTCACCCCCTTGACTTTTTACCTCTTTTGTTAAATTACAGCCTGTAATTTAAATGTTTATTTAATCTGAATTGTATGTAATAGATCTGCACAAAGTAATTTAAGTTGGTGAGGTGAAATGAGAAAAATATATATTTGTATATAAAAATTTTAAATAATAAACTGGAAAATGGTGTGTGCGTATGTATTCACCCCTATGAAGCCCCTAAAAAGTTCTGGTGCAACCAATTACCTTCAGAAGTCACATAATTAGTGAAATAAAGTTCACCTGTGTGCAATCTATGTGTCACATGATCTGTCAGTATCTATACACCTTTTCTAAAAGGACCCAGAGGCTGCAATACCACTAAGCAAGAGGCACCACTAACCAAACAAAACCATGAAGACCAAGGAGCTCTCCACACAAGTCAGGGATAAAGTTGTTGAGAAGTACAAGTCAGGGTTGGGTTATAAATTTTTTTCCAAATCTTTGATGATCCCCCGAAGCACAATCAAATCCATCATCATCAAATGGAAAGAACATGGTACCACAACAAATCTGCCAAGAGGGGGCCGTCCACCACAACTCACAGACCGGGCAAGGAGGGCAATGATCAGAGAGGCAATACAGAGACCACAGGTAACCCTGAAGGAGCTGCAGAGTTCCACAGCAGAGACTGGAGTATCTGTCCATAGGACCACAATAAGCCGTACACTCCACAGAGCTGGGCTTTATGGAAGGGTGGCCAGAAAAAAGCCATTACTTAAAGATAAAAATAGGAAAGAACGTTTTGAGTTTGCCAAAAAGCATGTGAAAGACTCCCCAAATGTATGGAGAAAGGTGCTCTGGTCAGATGAGACTAAAATTGAACTTTTTGGCCACCAAGGAAAACGCTATGTCTGGCGCAAACCCAACACATCTCATCACCCCAAGAACACCATTCCCACAGTGAAACATGGTGGTGGCAGCATCATGCTGTGCGGATGTTTCTCAGCAGCAGGGACTGGGAAACTGGTCAGAATTGAGGGAAAGATGGATGGTGCTAAATATAGGGATATTCTTGAGCAAAATCTGTTTGTCTGCCAGTGATTTGAGACTGGGACGGAGGTTTACCTTTCAGCAGGACAATGACCCTAAGCATACTGCAAAAGCAACACTCGAGTTGTTTAAGGCGAAACATTTAAATGTGTTGGAATGGCCTAGTCAAAGCCCAGACCTTAATCCAATTGAGAATCTGTGGTCAGACTTGGAAGATTGCTGTTCACCAGCGGAAACCATCCAGCTTGAAAGAGCTGGAGCAGTTTTGCCTTGAGGAATGGGCAAATATCCCAGTGGCTAGATGTGGCAAACTCATACAGACTTATCCAAAGCGACTTGCAGCTATAATTGCTGCAAAAGGTGGCTCTACAAAGTACTGACATTAGGGGGGTGAATAGTTATGCACATTGAAGTTTTCTGTTATTTTGTCTTATTTGTTGTTTGCTTCACAATAAAAAAAAATTCACATCTTCAAAGGTGTAGGCCTGTTCTGTAAATGAAATGATGCAAACCCCCAAACAATCCATTTTAATTTCACGTTGTGAGCCAACAAAACACGAAAAATGCTCAGGGCGGTGAATACTTTTGCAAGGCACTGTATATATTACACATTCCTAAACACAATTTTACCTTCATGTTTTATTCACCCTACACCTCCTCCTACACCGCTGCAGGTGTTTTAGATGTATTTTTTTATCCTAACGTGTCTCTAATGCTACTTTCACAAGCACTGAAAGGTTTCTAAAGCTATTTGTTTGTTTTATTTCAATTTCACTACAAATTTGACTTAATATGACTTTTGGTCATACACTGCTCTATTCTCCCACTCTGTCTTATATCCTAGTATGGGTTATTTTTTGGGCTACATTGTCATGTCTCTAATGGCTATCTGTCCCACCTAATTGTACAATATTAAAATTATAGTATATTGTAATAAGGTTTAGGGTTGCATAGAAGCCCTGTTGAATTTCTTTTTTTAACATGTTTAAAACGGCAAAATTATTAAAATTAACTTTAGTTACAGAAAAAAAAAAACATCAAATCGATTGTGGACCAATTTACTGAGGAAAAACTACAGTGGCCAAGAAGTGCAAAACAAATGAACATTTTAGAAAACAAATTTACTAGAGCTGAAACACTTTTAACAATGCCGAAACAAATTTACAAATGGTCGATCTGAAAGAAAAGACTAGGTATATATAAATCCATATACAGTGTATCACAAAAGTGAGTACACCCCTCACATTTCTGCAAATATTTTATTATATCTTTTCATGGGACAACACTATAGACATGTAACTTGGATATAACTTAGAGTAGTCAGTGTACAGCTTGTATAGCAGTGTAGATTTACTGTCTTCTGAAAATAACTCAACACACAGCCATTAATGTCTAAATAGCTGGCAACATAAGTGAGTACACCCCACAGTGAACATGTCCAAATTGTGCCCAAAGTGTCAATATTTTGTGTGACCACCATTATTATCCAGCACTGCCTTAACCCTCCTGGGCATGGAATTCACCAGAGCTGCACAGGTTGCTACTGGAATCCTCTTCCACTCCTCCATGATGACATCACGGAGCTGGTGGATGTTAGACACCTTGAACTCCTCCACCTTCCACTTGAGGATGCGCCACAGGTGCTCAATTGGGTTTAGTCCATCACCTTTACCTTCAGCTTCCTCAGCAAGGCAGTTGTCATCTTGGAGGTTGTGTTTGGGGTCGTTATCCTGTTGGAAAACTGCCATGAGGCCCAGTTTTCGAAGGGAGGGGATCATGCTCTGTTTCAGAATGTTACAGTACATGTTGGAATTCATGTTTCCCTCAATGAACTGCAGCTCCCCAGTGCCAGCAACACTCATGCAGCCCAAGACCATGATGCTACCACCACCATGCTTGACTGTAGGCAAGATACAGTTGTCTTGGTACTTCTCACCAGGGCGCCGCCACACATGCTGGACACCATCTGAGCCAAACAAGTTTATCTTGGTCTCGTCAGACCACAGGGCATTCCAGTAATCCATGTTCTTGTACTGCTTGTTTTCAGCAAACTGTTTGCAGGCTTTCTTGTGCGTCAGCTTCCTTCTGGGATGACGACCATGCAGACCGAGTTGATGCAGTGTGCGGCGTATGGTCTGAGCACTGACAGGCTGACCTCCCACGTCTTCAACCTCTGCAGCAATGCTGGCAGCACTCATGTGTCTATTTTTTAAAGCCAACCTCTGGATATGACGCCGAACACGTGGACTCAACTTCTTTGGTCGACCCTGGCGAAGCCTGTTCCGAGTGGAACCTGTCCTGGAAAACCGCTGTATGACCTTGGCCACCATACTGTAGCTCAGTTTCAGGGTGTTAGCAATCTTCTTATAGCCCAGGCCATCTTTGTGGAGAGCAACAATTCTATTTCTCACATCCTCAGAGAGTTCTTTGCCATGAGGTGCCATGTTGAATATCCAGTGGCCAGTATGAGAGAATTGTACCCAAAACACCAAATTTAACAGCCCTGCTCCCCATTTACACCTGGGACCTTGACACATGACACCAGGGAGGGACAACGACACATTTGGGCACAATTTGGACATGTTCACTGTGGGGTGTACTCACTTATGTTGCCAGCTATTTAGACATTAATGGCTGTGTGTTGAGTTATTTTCAGAAGACAGTAAATCTACACTGCTATACAAGCTGTACACTGACTACTCTAAGTTATATCCAAGTTTCATGTCTATAGTGTCGTCCCATGAAAAGATATAATGAAATATTTGCAGAAATGTGAGGGGTGTACTCACTTTTGTGATACACTGTATATATAATGTCAGAATGCATATAAATGGAGCCACTTAATGCTGTTTAATGATAATAGTTGACCATTACACTCTCAGCTTAAACAAAACTTCAATCCTAACAATAATAACAGGACGATATTTTAAGTGTATCCTGAGCGGTAGAGAGAACAGAGTGGTGACACTCCCGTAGAGAACCGTTGTAATGTTTTTTATTTTTTTTTTACTACTTTTACTGGAGTAATATTTTACCTTGGATATCTCTACTTTAACTCGACTACATTCTGTACCTTCTCCAGCACTTACATTAGACAAAATGAACTTGTGCATATTCACAATGAATTCATTAATGTATTACATGTAGGAATCAAGGTTATAATAGTTTTGGATTTTTCATTATAGTTTAGTTTTATTTCCTTGTGACTTTTTTTCTCTCTAATTTAGTTAGTTTTAATACGTTTTTATAGTGGGTTTGCTAGTTCTTTTTAATTTTTATTATTTTTTTAATGCTTAGTTTTAGTTTAGTTTTTATTAGTTCTAGTATTAGTTTTAATTTATTTTAAATAAGTATTGTGTAATAAAAACTCAACAAAAGATACCATTCAAAAATTGTTTTTCAAATACTGTTGAACAACCAACTGTCCACAAAAACTGTAACAGTCCACATGATAGCAGCCGTAAGTGCAAAATGTGTATAATACTGCTGCTGAAATGTAGTTGTTGACAGTTACCATCTTTCAGCCAGTTATTTAAAATGAGCTGGTAAAACATGAACTGGTAAAAGTGAGGATCTTTACCTGTCCATAACCCTGCCACTGAAAACAGGCGCTCATAATATGAACCATTTCTAGATGCAACACCAGTGGTGTAACTGGGAGCTCATGGGCCCCAGTGCAAAAAAAAAATGTTGGGCCCCCTCAACAAATTGCATACACTGTAAAAAAATGAATCAGTGGTCAGGTAGATTTTTTACAAATGTTTTGTGTTACATTTATTTAATGGAATTAAGTTCTTGAATTTATGGCTATTATTTGAGTAAATTTTACAGTAGTGTTCAAAATAATAGCAGTTCAACACCATTAACCTGATAAATCACTGTTTTTAGTAGAAATGCTATTTCTTGAAAGTGTAGTAGAGTAATGAAAACAAAACAAACCCAACAATTAGGACATGCATGCCGCTCATTCTGAGTAATCGAAGCATTGATTGAAAGGGGGTTGTTCAAAATAATAGCAGTGAGGAGTTCAATTGGTGAAGTCATTCATTCTGCAGAAGAGCGGGTGTCAGTTTTGGCCCTTATTTAATGTAGGAGGGTGGCAAATGTTGCACAGGTTGGTCATAGCACATTTCCTTTTGAAATACTGGGGAAAATGAGTTGTTCCAGACATTGTTCTGATGAACAGCATACTTTGATTAAAAAGTTGATTGTAGAGAGAAAAAACATACAGAGAAGTGCAGCAAATTATAGCCTGCTCAGCTAAAATGATCTCAAATGCCTTGAAGTGACAACCAAAACCTGAAAGATACGGAAGGAAGCATGGAACTACTGTTCAATTGGATCGAAGATTAGCCAAAATAGCAAATACTCAGCCAATGATCACCTCCAGAAAGATCAAGGAACATGTGAAGTTACCAGTGAGTACAGAAGATGATTAAGTGAAGCCAATTTACCAGCAAGAACTTCTTGCAAAGTCCCGTTGTTAAGAAAAAGACGTTTCCTGAATGGGTTCAAATCTGCCAAGGAACACATTGACTGGTCCAAAGAGAAATGGCTCAACATTTTGTGGACTGGTGAAAGCAAAATTTTTCTTTTTGGGTCTAGTGGCCGTAGACAGTATGTCAGACGACCACCGAGCACTGAATTCAAGCCAGAGTTCACTGTGAAGACAGTAAAGCATGGTGGTACAAAATGATAATATTGGGATGTTTATCATACCATGGTGTTACGCCTATTTATCACATACGAGGGATCATGGATCAGTTTAAATATATCAGAATACTTGAGCAGATCATGTTGTCTATAACGAAGAAGAAATTTCCTTAAAATGGGTGTTTCAACATGACAATGACCCAAAACATCTTGGTGACAGACAAACAAGATTGAGGTAATAGAGTGACCAGCCCAATCCCCTGACTTCAATCCCATAGAGAACTTGTGGGCTGATATCTGAAACACGTTTTTTTGAGGCAAAACCCAAAATTGCAGAAGAACTGTGGAATGTCGTCTAATCATCCTGGACTGGAGTACCTGTTCAGAGGTGCCAGAAGTTGATCGACTCCATGCAACACAGATCTCGGAAACAATTGTTATGCCACTAAATATTAGTTCAGTAATTTAAAGTAAAGTGAAACCTCAAACATTTTTTCATGTTAGACACATTTTTTGAGTTTTTAAAGAAAAATGCTGCACTGCTATTATTTTGAACAGCCTAATATTCATTTTTCATAATTTTCTGTAAAGGATTGACACAAACTGACTAAATGTTGTTAATGTTTTGATTTAGAATTGAAAGTGGAGTATGTTCAGTGCATTTGCATTTATGGAAATAAAAGTTATTATAATGATTTTGTGCTTTATTCGCTTTTTTAAAATCACTGCTATTTTTTTGAACACCACTGTACTTATTAAAAATGCTATAAAATCTACTTATTTTATTTGTGTGAATATAAAAATAATAAGTTATATAAATAAGTTGCTTTCAATTTTCAAGCACTTCCAGTCTGCGCGCGTGCGTTTTTTTTTTGTTTTTTTTTTAAATACACCTTCTAACCCGCAACGGTTCTGAAGAGCTTCCACAACGGAATCCAGATTGCAGTTTGTGAGCAAATTAACTAAGGTAAGTAATTCTGTTCTATTAATCTGTATAGTTACCACAGTTTATTACTGTGAACTTAGAATTAGTGTGTTAGAATGTGTCGGAATGCATGTCGTTATTACACTTACTTTAAATCAACAACATTATATGTGAGAGATGCTGTAATGAGTCTTGTAGTTTGATTTATTGCAACGTCTCACTTTTCTCATTTGAAAATAGGTTGAGCTGTTCTTCAGGCTTGCCATTTTGTTAACTGAGGTAGTTAGGTGGTTCATTTTTCAACTTTTTTTGTAACTTGGCAAAAATCTCTGTTGGCTGAGGTAAGTTAGCTAGCTAATAAAAACTTTTCTCATTTTAATGCATCATACCTGTCAAGTTTTGGATTTAAAAATAAGGGAAATTTTCCGCCGCGCGCTTCGAGCCGTCCCACCAGCCCAACCGAGGTTCAGTATCCCTTACATTTTAAGACAGGTTTACAAGAAATCTAAAATAACCACCTGTGAACAACTTACAAACTACAATTAGATGATCAGAATCTGATAGGCCTACCTTTGTTGACACTGAAATGCTGTGGACATTCCTACATATGCAATTCTTATAATACAGCCTAAATGAAAACACAGTTACAAACCTTACAGAATGCATAACTCTGCCCCATCCTGCTCCTCTTTAGAAGGTAAATTCGATGCAATTACATGCAGTCTTTACTTTTTTGGCAGGAATGCCCTCTCTCTCCTTGCATCCATCCATCTCTCCCTGTTCCAGGTTTGTTCCTGCTGTCCGCACTGACCTCGTGAGAACTGCCACTTGCAGCCTGGGTGGCAGTTCTCACGAGGTTAGTGACATTTCAGTTTGGAGAGGCACAGGAATGTTTTTTTAAATTATAATTGTAGTATTGTGTAAAGGAAACATAAAAATACTCACCTGTACCTGTTGGGTCGCGGACAAACTTTACAGTGTACACACTTGAGTGTAATTACAATATTTCAATGATTTATTATAAAAAGATTTAACAATCTGAACGTCAAACATTGCTTATCTTATCT
Source organism: Trichomycterus rosablanca (assembly GCF_030014385.1). Taxonomy (NCBI): domain Eukaryota; kingdom Metazoa; phylum Chordata; class Actinopteri; order Siluriformes; family Trichomycteridae; genus Trichomycterus; species Trichomycterus rosablanca. Next base: position 24,469,195 of record NC_086002.1, read on the forward strand.
GATCTATAATAAATACGCATAAGTATAAATGTATGTGTATCAATTACACTTTAACACAAAGATTAACACATAACATTTTGGCATTGTGTAATCTCTCTCTGCCCACACAAAACAGAATAATAGCGGCTAAACACTTCAATATATTTCAAAAGTTAACTGCTTAGTTTATAGTTACAGATATTTCTTAAAAGTGTATGAACGTGTACGATTAGTTATGCCTGTAATCCAGAATTTCTATACCAAAGTTCTATACCGTAACAAAAAATATGAATGTAAATGTTCATGTTGCGATAACGGTGATGTAAAATAATGTTAAAATAATTCCAAGTACAAACATTTGAGTGGTTAACGAGAACGCTACTTTACATGTCACACGCTCAGTGCAAAACACGAACACAGAAACGGTACAAATCCAATCTCTTCCCTACACACTCGCTCCCTACTCCCTATAGTGCACTTAACATTCTTAAAGGGCCAGACTATATATTTTATAATTCACATTACACGACAGGTGAGACGTTCTTTTTTCTTAATATAGCGCTTTTATTTAGGAAAAAATAGTTCTTACATAGGCAGGAAAATCTATGGCAGACAAGAGTCAGAACAGCGGATTGGGCGTAACGTTATTATTACTGTTTGCTCCTTTTTCTCAACACTTGTGCTGGATTTACACTGAAGATATATTTAGTAAATAAGTACATGCACAGTTTCTGCTTGTTAGCTCACAGCTAATGCTAGCCAGTGTGGCTCTTCACTCGTCTCTCTGTGTTATCACCCCACAGCCAATCAGCGAGCTCCAACCGCCCACCCCTCCCTCACTGTGGATTCGCGCATGTCCTAAAGTCTCAGTTTTCAAGGTAAACCTGAAGCAGAAATTCGGTGCTTCACATTTAAAAAATACCATCACCGTTTTTGAATACCGCGGTATACGGTAATATCGTCATACCGCCCAACCCTAATCTGAAGCTGGAAAAAAGTTTTGCATTTATCTGTAAACATGCTAAGCTTGTTAGAGAAAACATAGTTAACTTAATTTAAACCTCATGTCAGGGTAGTTAACTTGGTTAACCACAACATAACGAGTCATTTTTTTGCAAACCTCAATTATCTTAATATTCAGTCATTTGTGAGACATATTTTAATTATTCCAATTTGGTGCATTTCATTCTAATAAGGATAAAACTATAAAAATGTAATTAAAATGAAACTTGTTAATGTGACTATTAGTCCAAAAATGTAATGTTTATTAACTGCATGTTTTGACAAGACAAATTAAAGTATTAACAAATTACTTTTGACCCTTTTCATACCATAATAATTGATGTTGCAGGAACCTGAAGGTTTAGAAGTGGACCAGCCCTCATTGGTAGTAGTTGTGATGATGAACATGAGAGCTTCTGCAGGTGACACACTAAAGGACATCATGATTATTATTGAGGGATCACATGTCATCACAGGACTAAAAGATAATGCTATGACTTGTGCTGCCTTCCTTGGCTTGACCTATGTGCTAAACCTCAGTTATCCCAGCCGGCAGACATTACAAAGGCATTGCTGTGGAAGAAGAGAGCCAAGTATTGGACCGGCCTACCAGAGAGAACGTGTGGAGAATTTTGTAAGAAGTGACTATGACAACAACCGTGTACTGTTGCACACCTTAAGACTTCAGTTTTCAGGAACAATTGCACAAAATACACCAGAACACTTCATTGCTAGGTATTCAAGGTGCCAAAACATCTTTGTGTTGAGACGGAATGGCAACATTACAAAGTGGTAAATGCTTTACCATCCCAGCTTTTCTGGAAGGTGCTGCAGCCCTGAAATGCAAGAATGGATGTTTACTAACACATGAAATAAAGCTGACACAAACAGCTCAATAAAAATAGTTTGATTAAAAATGTATCACGATTAATTTTTTTTATCGCGATTAAAAATGTAACGCCTTAATCGCGTTAATTACCGCGATTAACGACAGCCCTAATAATAATATGAACTAATTCATGAGACACACATCAGAAAAACATCAACTTAACTTTTGCTGTGGTCATTTTGCAGGCTAGCGTGGAGAGCAGAAACGGAATGTAAACATGAAGTGCCGTCAGGGAGCCCAATCTCAATCCGCTCCCTACTCACTCCCCCTCTCCACTGCGCCTCCGTTTTCGCGTTCACGTGGAGGGTCCCTCTGTAGTGGAGTGTTAGTGAGGAGGGAGCGGATTGGGAAAGACCGCATGAGCTACCGTACGTTGCCGGCAGCTAACGTAAAACTGCTCGAGTGGAAAACATCGATTTCATATCAGTTCACAATGCTCATAAATAAAATGATGAACACGAAAACGAAGGCTATTCTATCTATAATATTAGTACGTTCTCGTTAGTTTTGTAAACGCCTAATACAGTTAGTGTTAGTTATCGTTTTTTTTTATTTTAACACCTTAAGAGATTTTGTTTGGCGAGATCAAGGAGTGTAGCATCTCTCTCTCTACGGCTCTGAGTGTATTATAATATCTTTAAGAGTACAGTGACATTTTATTGTGTAATCTCCTAAACTCACCACATAGTGACAGTCGTGGACAACTCGTGAAAAACAGCAGGGCCCAAAACTAGTAATATATTAATAAATAAATAAAAAAAGTCAAGTATTATAAACATGTGAGGCTATCTAGATAATGTGTATGACATATTCAGATATAATATTTAAAAAGAGGAAAATTCTCTTAACTTGATAAGATGGGTGGCTCTTAAAAGAACCGTTGTTTTGCCAGAGCGACTAAGGCGCTTTACTTGGAGCTGGTGTACTTGGTGACGGCCTTGGTACCCTCGGACACGGCGTGCTTGGCCAGCTCACCGGGAAGCAGCAGGCGCACGGCGGTCTGGATCTCCCTGGAGGTAATGGTGGAGCGCTTGTTGTAGTGAGCCAGACGAGAGGACTCACCAGCGATACGCTCGAAAATGTCGTTGACGAAGGAGTTCATGATGCCCATAGCCTTGGAGGAGATCCCGGTATCAGGGTGGACCTGTTTCAGGACCTTGTACACGTAGATAGCGTAGCTCTCCTTCCTGGACTTTCTGCGCTTCTTGCCTCCTTTACCGGCGGTCTTGGTGACGGTTTTCTTGGAGCCCTTCTTGGGCGCGGCCTTCGCTGGTTCGGGCATGATGCTGCTGTTTCCTCTAGAACAAATTGCAAGTGAATGTAGATGCTCTACACGCCCGCTTTATTAACCCTGCATGCTGAGTAAGCCAAGTTGAAACACGTAACTCTGATTGGTCCAAGGTCCTGGGTTTCTATTGGACAGACAACATACCGTTCCACGCCCCCTTCTGCCCCATTCACTAGAATCTGTTCTTTGATGTCTGTTCCCGCTTAATCTGAGGTCGATACATGTTTTAAAACCGAATATATAATAATCAATAGCAATATTTTATTAAATTTTATATATAAATATATAGTTAGGATAGATAGGATTGTTTGTTTTTTAACCGAAGCATTTGGGCACAATGTTTTACTGTATTTTACACAGAGATCGTGTTAATGATTGTAGTGTAATCTACAGTATGGATGTACATTGGTAGTATGCAAACACGCCGTATGAAAGCTAAACAAGATCTGATAGGAAACGTAATACTAAAATTACTAATGATAACGCCAGGCTTTTAGGGCTTCATCAGTGAATGTGTTATTTTTTCTTATAATGATGCTTTCAAGCCTTTGGGGCTAAACAAGTGATTTGCAAATGTACGCATCAGTGAACGTACTACTCCTAATAATAATAACAATATTAATAATAAAAAAGGAGTACTCTCTCTTTTGTAGAAAATATGGGTGGCTCTTAAAAGAGCCGTTGTGTTAGCGTGGAGGTCTGAACGTTTAACCCCCGAATCCGTACAGGGTGCGTCCCTGGCGTTTCAGAGCGTACACCACGTCCATTGCGGTGACGGTCTTTCTCTTGGCGTGCTCGGTGTAGGTGACGGCATCACGGATGACGTTCTCAAGGAAAACCTTGAGCACACCGCGGGTCTCCTCGTAGATCAAGCCGGAAATACGCTTCACACCGCCACGGCGAGCCAAACGGCGGATGGCGGGTTTAGTAATACCCTGGATGTTATCACGGAGAACTTTGCGGTGACGCTTAGCGCCTCCTTTTCCAAGACCTTTGCCGCCTTTTCTTTTTTTTCCTTTTTAAATATGATCTTTATTAATACATGATTTTCAGAACAAAGTTATTATCATTACATTACAATCCGAACAAGATAAAGAACACAGCAATAACACATACAAAACATAAAATCTATTACATACAAATTTTTACAACTTAAGTATCGACCATGGAAATTTTTTCTTAGCTTTAAGATCTTCAGTTCGCAACCGTCTTAAGTGACAAACAATCTGTTTAAAAACAATGTCAGCACTTATATTAATTTGGTCTATAATTATTTTGCATCTTGTTTTCCAAATCTTTGTATTCACCACACAAATAATTAGCCAGTAAAATTCTTCAATATTTGTATGTACATTATCAAAAATACCATACATTATTGTTCTCATATTTATATCAAAATCCAAATTTAATGTTTTTACTTTATTCCAAATGTTGGTGGTTCTTGTACAGTTCAACAAAAGATGTTCAATTGTTTCTTCTTCCAGACAACCATGTATAGGACATTTAGTGGTGGTGACATAACAACTCCATTTCACAATTGTTCTAACAGGTAGTCTATAATTTATTATTAGCCACATTGTGTCTCTTATATTTTCAGAAATATTTTTAGAGAGTATGTTCTTTATTATTATCTTACTTTCATTTAAATCTGTCTGTCTATACTGTAAGGTTTCTCCATGATAAAATGCATTAATTAATTTATAAATTTCTTTATTTGATAAGTTAATCCAGTCAATATTTAAGTTTGTATGCTTAAATGTGAAATCACCATAAATAAGTTTATAATAAAATACATCTTTTCTTTTCTTTCCTTTTTGTTTCAACCATTCAGATTCCTTTAGTATCCACTTAGCCTTCCTTTCCATTGCTTGTGCTATGTTTTTACAAAATGCAATTTTTAATTTAATGCCTAAGTCGATTGCTCCTAAACCTCCTTGTAACTTTGGTTTAAACAGAAGTGTTCGTTTTGTTACCTCCCTATTTGTATTCCATATAAATTTAATACACAATTTGTTCAGGCGATTAATACATTTTTCATCTGGTGGAAAAACAGTAGCAAGAAATAATAATTTAGATAAAATAAAGGTTTTAATAATATGTATGCGAGTTTTATAGTTAGAGCCTTTGAATTTGTCCAGTTCATGTTTCACTGACTCTTCTTTCTTTTCCCAGTTTAGTTCACGTGCTCTATCTTTAGATACATATATACCCAGTACTTTTATTTCTTCTTTTATATTAACTTCTAGATAGGGTTGTGTATTTCCTCCTATCCAAATACCTTCTGTTTTCATTTGGTTAAGTTTTGCACCTGCTATTATTTCATATTCATTAAAATAGTCTTTTAATATATTGTATTCAAATTGGTTTTTAATAAAAACTGTTATATCATCAGCGTAAGCTGAGATTTTAATTATGTTGTTCTTAGAAAGTTTTATACCTTGTATTCTTGGGTCATTCTTGATTTTATTTAGAAGAGGGCTAATAGCTAGTACATAAAGGGCTGCACTTAAGGGGCAGCCTTGTTTAACTCCCCGTTCCACTAAGAAGGAATCTGTCAAAACACTGTTTACTTTTACTTGTGTCACAGATGTTTTATATAATAGCTTAACCATATGTATAAATTTAGGAGGAAACCCATAGTGTTCCAACACCAACCAAAGATACTCTCTAGATATTAAATCAAAAGCCTTCTTTTGGTCAAGAGCAATAATAAAATAATCGTTAATGTTTTTATTTGTCATTATCTCTCTTAAATAATTCAAGTTGTCCCACATATATCTGCCTTTTATTGCACATGTCTGTTCCAATTCTATCAAATTGTCTAAATGTTCATTTATTCTATTCATTAAAATCTTAGCAAATATTTTATAATCTACGTTCATTATTGTAATTTGTCGCCAATTATCAAAATCATGTGAATCTCCTTTTTTAAAAATTAAGTTAATTACACTTTGATAAAAAGATTCATGCATTTTGCAGTTATTTATTCCATCATTAAAAGCGGATATTTGCCGCCTTTTCCTCTTCCGGACATCGTTACTGCTCTCGTGGAGATGAAGCAAGTCAATGCAGGACGAGCGTTCACAGCGAGCCTGTTATTTCCCTCTACCGGACCTAGTTGAAGACAATGGGGCGGAGTTGAGCAGCGACCGCCCACTGTGACCGCAGCTGCTCGGAGTAGATCTCATGTAAAGCGCGTAACTTAGAACCTCCACAATCGATGTGATGTATTCCACATGACATATTTTTCTGTAACTAATGTTTAATGTTAAGAATTTTTTTTCTAAACATGTTGTGCCAAAAGAAAGAAAGACAAACAAAGAAACAACCCTAAACCCTATGCAACCCTAAACCTTATTACACTGTACTATAATCGCCATGTTTGTCGCATTTTTTAATTTTGTACAATTAGGTGGGACAAACAGCCATTAGAGACATGACAATGTAGCCAAAAAAAAAACAAAACAAAGAACATACTAGGAATTTGGAAAGACAGTGTGGGAGAATACAGCAGTGTATTATATTACATATTACAACCCCTGGCAAAAATCATGGAATCACCACTCTTGGAAGATGTTCTGTCAATTGTTTAATTTTGTAGAAAAAAAATAAATCACAGACATGCCACAAAACTATCATTTTTCAAACTGTCAACCTTCTGGCATTAAGAAACAATAAAAAAAAGAAACAAATATAATAGTTGTGGTCAGTCACAATTGCTTTTTTTAGATCAAGTAGAGGAAAAAAATATGGAATCACTCAAATCTGAGGAAAAAATTATGGAATCACTCTGTAATTTGCAGTTTAAAAACAAAACATCTGCAGCAGATTAGATTTGCTAATTATTCTTCAGTTTAAAAAGAGTGCTTACACCTCGGAGAGCTGTTGCACAAAGCAGATTGTCATGAATCATGGTTCCAACACAAGATATGTCAGTTGAAACAAATGAGAGGATTATAAAACTCCTTCAAGAAGATAAATCATTGTGGAATGTCGCAAAAGATGTTGGTTGTTCCCAGTAAGCTGTGTTTAAAATCTGGACCAAGTACAAACAAAATGGGAAGGTTGTAAAAGGGAAGCACTGGTAGACCAAGTAAGACATCAAAGCATCAAGATAGAAAACTTAAAGCAATATGTCTTGAAAACAGAAAATGCACAACAAAACAAATGAGAAACAAGTGGCCGGAAAGTGGAGTCAATGTCTGTGACTGAACTGTAAGAAATCACCTAAAAGAAATGGGATTTACATACAGAAAAGCCAAACAAAAGCCATCATTAACACCTAAAAAGAAAAGAACAAGGTTAAAGTAGGCTAAAGAAAAGCAACCGTGGACTGTGGGTGACTGGATAAAAGTGATCTTCAGTGATGAATCGCGAAATCTGCATTGGGCAAGGTGATGATGCTGGAACTTTTGTTTGGTGTCTGTCCAATGAAATTTATGAAGATAACTGCCTAAAGAAAACATGTTAATTTCCACAGTTGTTGATGATATGGGCCTGCATGTCGGGTAAAGGCACAATTAACATCATTTTTCAAGATGATAATGCATCTTGCCATAGGGCAAAGGACGTGAAAACTTTCCTTCAAGAAAACATATAATGTCAATGGCATGGCCTGCAAATAGTCCGGATCTCAATCCATTTGAGATCCATCTGGTCACTGGCCTAGTACCTTAACCACTAGGCTACAGCTGGCCCTGGATATGTGTCACCTGGACTGCTAGTGCCATTAATGTTATGTTAAAGTGGGTGTTAGGGTCATGAATGAGTGAATAACTAAATAAATACATAAACAATGAATACATTAAACACATAAATACATAAAAAATGTGTAAAGCAGTGTTTGAATTTGTCTGTGCTGAACAATACTGATGCAGGTCTTTATAAGTGACATCTGTGTTAAAAATGTGTTTGTATATTTCACTGTATTGTGAGAAATGGGAAGTTATAAGTCATATTCTGCTAAAGCATAACATTTCATAAACATATTTCAAAGTCAGAAACATCTTGATTAAAGTGAAAGTGATCTTAGCTGTGTATCAATAAAATCCAAATAAGTGAAATAAGATATTTTATGTTTTAGTGTTAGCTGTGTTAAAGCCATTTCTGAGTTTTAAAAAGAATTATAAAAACAAAAATAGATTTGAATCTGTTGTGTAGGAGCCATGTGTTGTTGGGGGGGGGGGGCTGGACTGGGTTTTTTAATTTCCCTCTCAGTTTATGATTTAGGTGTGTGCGAGTGTATCCAGCTTCACCGTAATGTGTTTGCGAACAGAACTGTGAGTGCAATAGATAGAAACTGTGATTTCTTAACAAGGGCGTCTATTTATTTACTTAAGTCAGAAGTAAAGCCGGTTAAGATTTACAATTTAAATCCTCATTACGGTACTAAACACAGAGAGAAATACAAGAACTTGAACAATGTACAACGGTCAGGTGTGAAGCTTGGCTAGCTCAAATACAAAAGCAACAAAATCTTTTTATAGCGCTTTAAGTACTTTTTGGATATCACAAAGCTGCTCTTGACTGCTTCAAAGGACTGAAAAACAGCAAATGAAGTCATTAAGTTCCAAAAGTTATAAAAATAAGAATTTGTGTATTGTTAATGTGAAAACCTACACTTTTTATGCCCACCTGTTTTCGTGAAAGTAAATTAAATAGTGAAATGATGTTGATGTTTTTACTCTGCCTCCTTCTAATTGTCATTGCCTGATAGTAAAAATAGGATTATTATTATTATTACATGTTGGGGATTATTTAATTAGGGTTACAACTAGCTTGGGGTTATCTTAATTTGGGTTAGATACATGTTGGGTTTATCATAGTTTAGGTAAGAAATAACTTGGGGTTATCCTAATTAGGGTTTAGAAGGAGGTTGGGCTTAAATTGGGCTCAACAGATATCATCTGTGCTGCCTAGGAACACAAGGCGCACCTGGAGGTGATGAACCACACCTGGGTCCTCATGCCTTCAGATCAGGTAGCGAGCACAAGGAGTTCCAGCCTGAGTGTGAGTACCAGCCGGAGAACCTGCAAACGGAGACAAAAACCCGTCAGAAATGGGAGTCGGCGCTGCGGGACTCAGAGGACAAAGGTTAAAGTTACACACACACACACACACAGTACAAAATACAGACTGTGTACACCGTGCAACACCAACGCCACTAAATCCTCCTAACAATTTTTTTTATATTACATAAAAATATACATACATAAAAGAAAACACACACATACACACATAAACACACAGATTTAGTTCATGTTTTCACATTTTGGCCACGAGATGGAAGAAACGCTCCACTAATCATCTATTGGTTCTCCATAACATTATAAGTACAGTTACTACTACATCACCAATAATACTATTATTACAACAACTATAATAGAAATAAAAATCATTATGAGGTGAGGTCTCTTCACACCGCCAGTAGCCGGGGCGCTCTTGCGGGCAGCCTTAGTGGCGAGCTGCTTCCTCGGCGCTTTACCACCGGTGGATTTACGAGCGGTCTGCTTGGTTCTTGCCATCGCGTCTGGAACTCTGCATTTCACCAACTGTAGGACAGAATATGTTAGCCCGCCCAACACGCTCTATTTAAGCACCAGAGCCGCTCCGCGCTCATTGGGCGTCTTGATGAAGCACTTTTCTCATTGGACGAACGTGTTTACGTCAAATGTCGCTGACTGGTCGGCGTTCTGCCGCTGCCTCGTTTCAAAAAACATAATATTTCCTCCATGCTGTTGGCGGGATTTATAATACTTTCCTTTGTTTCTTTGTGCTTTTAGAACACAGCTTACAATCGCATTTAAAGTATATACCTTTTAAAAAATATATTATTGATTATTTCGTTCATTTTATTTATTATTATTATTATTAGCATTATTCTTATTTTTGTTCCATGTGTATTACACAAACACGTTTGTTGCACCACTTTTAATCGTCAAAATTGTTGGTTTTGCTACTGCAAGTGATCTGTAACTTCACTTGTGTACACATATATAGGGACATATGTATAGATGTGATTCTATGAAAAAATATTACATTTGTTTTGTTTACACATTATCTGGGGAAATTGCACTTTTTCTGTGGAAATGGGTGGCTCTTAAAAGAGCCTTTTGGTTAGAACACGAGAGCGACTTTACTTGGCCTTGGCTGCTTTCTCGGTCTTCTTGGGCAACAGAACAGCCTGGATGTTAGGCAGCACACCGCCCTGAGCGATGGTTACACCTCCAAGCAGTCTGTTCAACTCCTCGTCGTTACGCACGGCCAACTGCAGATGACGAGGGATGATACGAGACTTCTTGTTATCTCTGGCGGCGTTACCAGCCAACTCGAGGATCTCAGCGGTCAGATACTCCAGCACGGCAGCCAAGTAGACAGGAGCACCAGCTCCCACACGGTGGGCGTAATTGCCCTTACGTAGCAGTCTGTGAACACGGCCCACGGGGAACTGAAGGCCGGCACGAGATGAACGAGTCTTGGCCTTAGCCCTAGTCTTACCACCGGTCTTTCCTCGACCACTCATTGTGATGATCAGATGTGTTCGTGGAACAAAACTGAAGTAAACTGGAAGAGAGCTCGAAACGGTATGATATAGGCAACCTGGCCTCTCTCCTATTGACTTAGAGCGAAGTCACAGCTGAGCCAATCATAAACGCGCCGTCATGTCTCAGGGACGGAACATACACGCCCCCTCACATATTGCCCCCCCTCCTCTCTCTTCTCCCCTCTCTTCTCCTCCCCTCTCCCCCTCGTGTAATGTATAATACAGAAAAGCTTCTCTTAAGCAACAATTACATTATATTATGTCACAATAACATTTACACTAACAATTACACTATGTAAGGAGCTCATATACGTGAGTGCACATACATATACACATTTATACGGACAGTTTTATGGGGATGTGTGACAAAATCATTATTACACATAAAACCAGGACCAGTTATACTTAGTGTTTTTAACTCCTTGCTTATTACACTCTCCACATAATATGTATGTATAGATGGTTGCATGTATGAATAGTTGTATGTTTGCATGCATGCTTATATGTATGTATGTGTTTAGGAAACGCGACTCTTTATGGGAGGAAATAGGTGGCTCTTAAAAGAGCCGTTTTAAGAAAACGAAGTTAATAAAACACGAACATGTTTACTTCTTCTTGGGTGCAGCTCTTTTGACCTTGGCCGCTTTGGGCTTAGCGGTCTTGGGTTTGGCTGCCTTGGCTTTTTTAGGACTCTTGGCTGCCTTCTTGGGGGTCGCCGGCTTCTTAGCCTTCTTGGGGCTCTTGGTGGCTTTCTTAGCGGCAGCAGCGGGTTTCTTGGGGGACTTCTTAGCGGCGGGCTTCTTGGCTGTTACCTTCTTGGGCTTCTTTGCAGCGGCGGGTTTCTTTGCGGCCTTTTTCACCTTAGGAGCGGCGGCTTTTTTGGCCGCGGGCTTCTTCGCCTCGGTCTGCTTCTTGTTGAGCTTGAAAGAGCCTGAGGCGCCGGTGCCCTTGGTCTGCACCAGGATGTCCTTGGTCACCAGGCTTTTGACGGCGAGTTTGACGCGGGAGTTGTTCTTCTCCACGTCGTATCCACCTGCAGACAGAGCTTTCTTCAGGGCGGCCAGGGACACGCCGCTCCTCTCCTTGGAAGCGGAAACAGCTTTGACGATCAGCTCGCCGACGCTGGGACCCGCTTTCTTGGGTTTGGCCGCGGTCTTCTTTTTAGGAGCCTTGGCGGGGGCCGAGCTGGCCGGTGCTGGAGCTTCTTCTACCATCGTTGTTGGAGCTGAAACGGCGCTAAGAAAGAGCGAGTGAAGCGCTGTGCTCTGTTGTACAGAGATTCCTCCCTCTTACGAGAGGGGGCGGGGCTTTATAGCACACATGAGAACTGTGTAGACTCAACTCGACCAGCGCAGCGTCTGTGTGCTTCCGTGACACATGCGCACTTGTGTTTTCTCATGGCAAATAGTGATTAAAATACAAGTCCTGATATAAAATGCGAGGTAATAAAGTGCACGTCGGCCGAACATAAGCTCTCTCGTTCATGTAAAAGCCCGCAAAGGGAACCTAACGATGCTCTGTTTCCTTGTGTTCTGCTAAAACAGCACACCGCTCCTGATGCGTAAAGCGACGCAGCGCACATTTCACATCTTATTACACGTAAAAATATGCTGAGGAAACCCGATCTTCTTGTAGACACAGGCTGAAAAGAGCAAACCAGACCTTGGAGTTTTCCACATGCATTCATAAGCGGATGTGAGCTTCATTTTCTACTAGAAAAATAGGCTGTTTAGTGCGAAGTAAAACACAGTTACCAACCAGGACTAGATCGAGTCCAGGGTGCTTAACTGTCATGTAGCTGAAAGAACAAATGGAAAAAAAAAAGTAAATATAACAATTTAGAATAATAATGATGATAATAAGAAGAATATTTTAATACACTAACATTTATTTCAGTCATTCCTACATATTTGTGCTGTAAGATCTACAGAACATCACCGTGTCAGCTTTAAGTTCACATGTACTGACACATTTCTAAAACAACACATGGCTCCAACATTCACATTCTACTGATCTTTCTAACACTCACAAAACAGATTCAAGTCTATTTTAGTTATTTATCTGATACATCTCTTTTATAAAGATGCACTTTTTAACGTTTAACACATAAATAGCTTTAACACAGCTAACACCGACACATAAAATGTCTTATTTCACATATTTGGCTTCTATTGATACACAGCTGAGATCACTTTCACTTTAACCAAGATGTGTCTGACTTTGAAATATGTTTATGAAACGTTATGCTTTAGCAGAATATGACTTATAACATCCCATTTCTCACAATACAGTGAAATATACAAACACATTTTTAATGTCACTTATAAAGACTTTATAAGTCAGTATTGTTCAGCACAGAATAATCTGAAAACTTATTTACTCCATTTTTATTTATTTATTTGTTTAATGTATTCATTGTTTATTTAGTTAATCACTCATTCATGACCCTAACACCAAATTTAACATAACATTAATGACTCTAGCAGTCCAGGTGAGACATATCCACCTATTTTACTTACATTTTTTACTCTCTCTCTCTCTCTCTCTCACACACACACACCTGCAAAAGCTAGCAACAAACACAAGCTTTGTCCATTTATATATTACACATTCCTAAACACAATTTTACCCTCATGTTTTATTCACCCTACACCTCCTCCTACACCGCTGCAGGTGTTTTAGATGTATATTTTTTTTATCCTAACGTGTCTCTAATGCTACTTTCACAAGCACTGAAGGGTTTCTAAAGCTATTTGTTTGTTTTATTTCAATTTCACTACAATTTTACTGATTTGACCTAATATGAATTTTTTATCATACACTGCTCTATTCTCCCACTCTGTCTTGTTATTTTTTGGGCTACATTGTCATGTCTCTAATGGCTGTTTGTCCTACCTAATTGTACAATATTAAAAAATGCGACAAATATGGCGATTATAGTACATTGTAATAGGGTTTAGGGTTGCATAGAAGCCCTGTTGAATTTCCTTTTTTAAAACATGTTTAAAACTGCAAAATTATTCAAATTAAACTTTAGTTACAGAAAAAATCATGTGTAATACATCAAATCAATTGTGGTCCGATTTACTGAGGAAAAACTACACTGGCCAAGAAGTGCAAAACAAATTAACATTTTAGAAAACAAAATTACAAAAAAAAACAAATTTACAAGAGCTGAAACACTTTTACCAATGCCGAAACAAATTTACAAGTTACCCATCTGACGGAAAGGGTAAGTACAATACACAGGAATTGCTCGTTGCTTACCTGCTGCCAATCAAACTGTTTTGCAGGGATGAAGTGAACAGAGTTTGTGATGGTAACACTAAACAATAGTGATGTGCAGATGAAGCCTCATTAAAGCTTTTGAAGTTTTTTCCTGATTGTGCTGAAAATACCTGAGTGGGGGAGGAGGGGGGTGGTTAGGGTTGCACCTATAAAAAACATAACGTGTCTTACACCGTCATGAGAACATTATCAAAATGTTTTATTTAGGGTGTTTAACAAATATTATTTTCATTCTTTATAATAATAAGTCAGAACCATATTTTAGGCAAAACAACGCACTCAGCCCACTGTGCTACTCATACAGCGGTGTATTAAACAGGTTGTTATGCTGATAAACCTGCTCACACACACCATTACTAAGAATTAAAGCGAATACTACTTAATATAATAACCAAACACTTTCTAATTCCCACGGTAGCAGCAGTATCCTTCTGTTTCATACAAAGCTCGTCCTGTATCAGTTCAATACGGAGAACGTGGCGTTTAGTCTCCAAATAAAGAACGATTCTGTATTTTACGGGGCGGTTGGTAACCCTACACTCTAAAAAGAAATGTGTTAAAAACGACACACACTGTGTGGAATTTCAACACATGTGAGGAGTGTGCTCAGGGACGGCACATACTATATGTTGATTTAAACACAGTAAATGTATCATCCTGTTTTTTCACACCCACCGTGTTAGGATAATTAACAAACACAATGTATTGTTCTTACACAATGTGTGTTGATTATGTGTAATCAAGAAAATGGGTAAAATAAAGACTAATACAAATGTAGACATTTTATTTTACTGTATAATATTACAAATGTGTAAATAACATTCTTTTTTGTGACAAGTAATAAATTAAAACAAGATTACAAACAGTTTGCTTGAACTTCTTTCCATTATTAAAGATTGTTGCAAAAACTCGTAAAACGTCTGTTTCTCTGTCCTAAAAGAGAGACAAAAATATCATTACAAGGTGCTGTGTTTCTCTCTCAGAGAGTCTTGTGTAATCACAATACAAAATATTAACTGAATTAGACATTTACAACATTTAATATTTTGAATAACATTCTGATTAGTCAACCAACCAAATAAGTAATCAGAACACAACTGATATTCCTCCAAATTTGTCATGTCTGTAATTATTCACATAGGCTGTTTAACAAATTATTAAACAAGTCACCTGAAAACTACAGTTACAGCATACAAGCTAAAATGTTTCCTTTACCAGAATAAAGTAAATCGGATGATGAATTTTGGAAGAGTTGTGCTTTACCCTAAATATATCCACCACTACCAGCTTTAATGCTAATAACAATAAGCAATGTTGCTAACGATTCGATTTAAAGAACCGATTCTTCCGAAACGAATCAGCACTTCCGAACCGACTGCTCTTAAGCACTAATGAATCAATCGATTCAGTTTTTCGATTCGTTTAAACGGATGATTTAAAAGAACCGATTCAGTAAAACGAACTGAGCTAAACTAAGCTAAAAATGTTAAAATGATTAAAATTCGCTTCTCATAATGAGATTTAACTTAAATAATGTTACTCAATCACTGTAACCACACAGTCCCAATAGATCAGTTTAGTAAATTACCTTGAGAACACTGAAAACACAGAGGGTTGCTATGGTAACCTCATCCACAGTCATTCTGTTGTGGCGCCATTTTGATCAAACTAAAAGTCCGATTTACGGTTAGCCAGTTAGCTAACGATAAATAATACCAATAAAAAGAAAGACTAGTCAGGTTTAACAAAACATTTATTACTGAATAGGAACAGAAAAGCAAACTTAGGTTTATATTAATGTAATTCAGTGCCTCCTTTTTTACTTAACTAAGTCTATTGTAAGTCTATTGTAAGTTAAAACAGGTCACAGGGTTAAAACCTACTTTTTATAGCTTTGCTTGACTTCATAAAACACACAACAAAACACTGATGAACATGAACTAAATAAAGATTAATAAAACATACTCAATACTAGACTATTCTGAAACCCCACTGCTTTTGCATCTTACCAATAAGGATGAGTCCTGCTCCTTTCCTTGCATGGTCCAAAAAGAGGGAATCAACCATGAAACACAGATATACTTGATAGGAGAAATGTGACTGGTTAACGCATATTTTTATTTATTAATTTATTTTTAATCTTCCATGGGAAAAAAATCTATGTTTCTAGTCAGAAATGCCATTATTTTATCCAACAAATTTAATTAAAATTGAATAAATACATATTTTTAAACATTGTATTTTCTCACAGTTCTACACATAAATGTGTAGACTAACTATTGGAGTTACTTTACGTGTCTGTGTAAAAAGTGGCCAAAAATGACACAAAACATGTTACAGATCGCAGGACACAGTAGTTGTTGCTACACGATATTGGAAAAAACTGACATTGCGATTTATTTTCTTCCTGCGATATATATTGCGATATTAAAAAAAAATATTAATAATATTAATAATGCATGTATCTTACTCTAAATAAGGGGCTCATATGTGAAAAAAATGGTGGTGCCTACAAGGGATACAAGAGATTATGACAAGCTACATCTTTGTACTCGGTTGAAACTGAGCATTAAACTAAGAAAGCTTCAATATCACATGAGGGAATTAACAAGATTGACAAAATGGGTCATTTAATATTTTATTTCACAATCAAAACCTCTTCAAGTAGTAAACATTTAAAAAAAAAAACTATACAAACGAAAGAGCGGCTATACACCTGTTCCAAATCCGAGATGCCTTACTAAGTTCACTACTGAGGCATTCTAATATTTCAATGTTATTTTGACTCAACAACAAGTGAGAATCGGAAGCGTCATTAGTGATGAAGGCAATCCCAGAATTCATTGCGGCATGTCTTCTCTCACAGAAAATAAACATGGCTGACGGTGCGGACAAAGTTATTTTCAAACGTAAATAAATAATTATTGATTTTTAACGAGTGTTTTTATTTGCAAGTTTGGGCTTGTCAGCAAATGTAACAGCTATCTGTACACGAATCGTTATGTTATAATGACATGTTAGCGCTGTCCCACATCATTCTATTGGTTTTAATGGCAAGATGCTGAATGCTAAACGTGAAACCCGATGGAATCGCTAAGTAGCGCGTTCAAATAACCTGCCTTATAAAAGGTATTGACTTATTAGAATCCTCTCTACTGAGGCAGCTGCATATGTAGGCAGTAAGACAGCGAGGCGGCTCACTAGGATTTCGAACACACTGGTGTAGATACGTCATGGAAAATGAGAACGTTGTGAATTTTAGTTTTGTGTCAAGCAGCAAAAAAGTTGAAGCATTTACATTTTCAGCAGACACGTATATCCAAAGTGACTTACACAATGAGCACTTGAGGGTTAAGGGCCTTGCTCAGGGACCCAACAGTGGCAACTTGGTAGTGGCGGGGCTTGAACCGGCAACCTTCTGTTTACTAGTTCAGTACCTTAACCACTGAGCTATCACTGCCCTATGAAACATGACGTATTTGATTTAATTTGCATTAAGTGACATTGCACGTCCTGCGATGTGACTATTGCGCATGCACACATCGCGATGATGATGCTGAACTGATATATCGTGCAGCCCTAGTAGTTGTGTAGAAAAAATGACACATTACTTATTAGAGTGTAGTTTGACTGTCTCTTATATAGTCAGTGAGATAAAAGCACCAAAGCTTTGAATCAGTCCCGCACATTCCTGCTGGTTTAATACAAGCTCCGATACACTGAGTCCAGTGTTACAAAAGTGAAACAAGCTTCAAAGCCTCGGTATCAAATGTTCCATCCCTAATAAACAATGTTCTGTCTATTTTGTGTTAATTATTTCAGCCAGTTGGCAGCTTTTGTTTTTCTTGTTGAATTCCTTAGATGTTTAGAAGAGTGGACGGTAGATAGAGATGCACAGGCCACGTCTAAACATCTGCACAAACAATCCAAAAACTGATCAAAAATGATTTCCACAAAAGACAAAACATTGTTTAGCGTTACCATCACAAACGCTAAACTCCCCCTTCCCCCCCCCCCGAGAAACAGTTTGATTGGCAGCACGTAAGCAACAAGCACTTCCTGTGTATTGTACCTACCATTTCCGTCAGATCGGCCGTTTGTAAATTTGTCTTGACATTGGTAAAAGTGTTTCAGCTCTTGTAAATTTGTTTTTGTTTTTTTGTAATTTTGTTTTCTAAAATGTTAATTTGTTTTGCACTTCTTGGCCACCGTACAAGGTACTAAACTAATCAAAATACAATGTTTTTCCTGCCTCTCTCTCTCTACTGTTACCAGGAGAAAACGTCATGAATAACAAAAAAAAAAAAAAAACAGGGCTTTACCCCCTACTCTGCTTTTAGGTTCGATTAAAATAATAATAAAAAATTACATAACTAAGTTAAACTTTTAACTACCAGAGAAGATACACAACGACAAAACTTTGGCGGTGTGTCTGGTTGGTGGCGCAGGAGGGGAAGAGATGACTCCCGCTCACCCAAAACAAAGTACATGCTCGGGGCTTCTCAGGAATGGAGTTCCAGAGTTTGGGACCAGATATACTAAAATCCCTGTCACACAGAACGAAGCCTGAAAGGGGGGGCAACAAGTATGTTCTTATCTGATGACCAAAGTGAACGAGAAGGTAAGTGTGGATGAAGTAAATCAGTGAGATATGTAAGTGCTTGGCCATGCAAGGCCTATAAAAACCAACAAAAGAACCTTTTATTGAATGTGGTATTGGATGGTAGCCAGTGGAGCTGTTTAAGTGAAGGAGTTATGTGATCACGTGATCTTGTATGTGTTAGGACCCTGAATTTTGTACATGCTGTGGTCTCTTCAGCCCGGAGACAGGGAGCCCATTAAGAACAGCATTACAATAGTCCATTACAATAGTTTCAGTTGAAGAGAATGAAAGAAGGGAGCGCAGTCTAGAGGTGAAAATCAGCAGTTTTAGCAACATTTTTTATGTGAGATTCAAAAGAAAGAGTGGAGTCTAGAATGACACCAAGATTGTGGACCTGAGACAGGGAAGAATTGGTAAAATCTGGGAATTTTAACATATCATATTACTTTTTACAATTCTCCAAAAGTGCCACCAGAGGGCGGCACCACAAAAAATTTTTTAATTATAATTTACAAGCTCTCGTTTTACTATAATGTTACGACCCCTTTTGATGGTATAGGGGTATTGATGGGGTCAGTATCTAAAAAAAAATAACCTTTTGTGAAGTACCAGAGTAGCAGAAAGTGAACAGACCCAGACACAAACTCTGGATTGTACTGACTTTTTACTGGAAACAATGAGAAAAAACAATTCACAAAACAGATATTTATGGTACAATCTATAAATAAAATATATACAATATAAATTTACATAATAAACAAAAAAAAACATGAGGCTCTGGGCTTAGGTGGTGCTAAAGCAAAGAAAATAATAAAACATAACAAATCCCCTAACAAACAAAAGACAAAACAAAACCTACACTAGGATTACCTGTCTTAACAAAAATACATGGGGTGGCACACACCTCTTACCTAATGTATTTAGACAGATGGCTTCTTACCTGTAGCAATATGTATGGGCTTGCCCTTACTTACCTGCCCAGGCCCTGAAATACAACCACCTGACTGTACGTAGTGACGGTACATTTAATTTAGCTGAAACACTGAGCAGGAGGCACAGACACATACACACACAAATACAGGGGTTAGACTTTCTTTACAATTTCTAGTGTCGGCATGAGGAAACACAAAACAATCCGTATGTACTTCAGCTAAATTAACACAAAGTTACAAAAAAACCCTGAAAATTCTCATCACCGGTGATAATCGGCACTCGCACAATATACAACAAAACAAGTTACTTGATTGTCACCACGTCAATGGAGATTGCTACCAGGATGAGTATTTGTTTTCGACTGAAAATCTTTTTCGACAAATCCTCACGTCGCTTATATGACTTAAACAATTTATCAGTTCCCGCTCAGCGTTGTCCTGCTTTGCGGATCATCAGGCATGACAATCTCTAAAAGCGGCTCATGCATTTGGACAGAGAGAGTGTTAATCACCATGGAGCATAAACATTTAACAATAAAATAAACCCATACGTGCACAAGGATTCTTTTTTTTTTACGAAGATTTTATATGAGCATTTCATATTGATATTTTACAATTCTCCAAAAGTGCCACAAGAGGGCGACATCACAAGGATTTTATTAACATGGGCACGAGACTGAACTCCACGTGGACCAAACCATGAAGGTGCTTGTGATCCATAATGCCATTGCTGAGAATAAGTTGGTAGACGTGTCTATTCTGATAGAGGACAACCAAGTACTGAACGCAGACATCCCAAGTGTCCCGGAGGTTCCGGGAGTCTCTCACATATACATAGCGGCTCCCTGATGCCCGCAAGTCAGATAAAATCTCCCGGAATCTAGAACGAGCGGCCAAGAGCGACACAAACGCGCACGCAGGCGACACAGACTTTATTCCCCAATCGAGTATTAAATCCGTTATCTGATATACAATCTAGTGAACTGTGTAGGAAACATAAATCAAGTGTCTAATATACAATCTAGTGCACTGTGTAGGGAACATAAATCAAGTGTCTAATATACTGTCTAGTGCACTATGTTGGGAACATAAATCCGTTATCTGATATACAATCTAGTGCACTGTGTAGGGAACATAAACCAATTGTCTAATTCACTATCTAGTGCACTACATAGGGAACATAAATTCATATTTAAAATACTATCTAGTGCACTATGTAGGGAACATAAATTCGTTATCTGATATACAATTTAGTGCACTATGTAGGGAACATAAATCCGTTAACTAATACGCCACCTAAAGCATCATGTAGGGAACATAAATTATCTATTATCTTTCACACTAGCTAGTGCACTATGTAGTACACATTTATGTGTTTGTGACACAAACAGTTAGCTTAGTAGCTCAGTTAGCAGCTCCTTTTTATTTTTTTGAGCTTGGGGGGTCGGGGTCGAGGTCCGGGGGTACCTCCCTGAAATGAGTTTTTGCAACTTGGGATGTCTGTAAACAGATGTGGACACCGAGCCCGGGCATGCATGCTGGTAATGAGATTGATTCATGTCCTCAACCTTGAGTATCCTGTGAATCTGAAATATATATTTGAAGTATTCCAGAAACTTTTTCTGGAACTCGATGGAGGAAAAGCTGTACAAGAGGGTTTACAGTCTCAAGAGGAAGTTTATGGAGTAAAAGTATTTCTAAGGTAACTTGTTACATGTTGATCTTATATTTATACGTTCCTTTGTTTAAGTAAATAAAAACCTGGCGGTACAACCATGCCGTGGTCGGCTGTTCAAGACCGACTGCTGTCGTTCCTGCGCTCCTGCTGCCCGGCCCGGCGGAGACACAGGCTGAGGGAGCTGGAGGCCGAGCTGAGGGCCGAGTGGCTGGCGACGGAGAGACTGCGGGCCAGGCAGGGTTGGGACAGAAAGGGTCTGCTGGAGGAAGTGGACCATCAGATAAGGATGAGGATGCTCTCCGAGTCAGTGAGGAAGAGGCACCTGCTGACCTCTGTGTGGAAGGAGCACCTCTGTGAGACCCAGCTCCAGCAGTACCAGGAGAGCGTGACGTCCACGACCGAGGAGACGGAGAGAGCCAGACGCAACCTGCAGGACGTGCGGAGCCTCCGACTGATGGAGAAAGAGCAACACAGACTGGAGGAGGAAAGTCTGAAAGTGTGCTGGGAGGAGGAGAGAAGCACCATGAGGCAGGAGAACGAGGAGCTTATGAGAAGAGTCGGAGAACTAGAGGAGCTCCGACAAAAAGACCGAGAGCAGCAAACACTCCTAGAAACACTTCTCTGTGGAGAAAGCCGAGGAGCTAGTGGCCGCGCGGACGGAGAGAGAGGAGCAAAGATCGGACGCATAGGGTGAACTGGGATCGTGCAAACTGGGAGAATGTTCTCAAGATGAAGATTTAACGAGTCGCTACGTTTATTCTGTTTCAGTCACTAAATAAATGTGTTTTCTTCAACAGATCGAACAACAAAAGAAAGAAAGAAAGAAAGAAAGAAAGAAAGAAAGAAAGAAAGAAAGAAAGAAAGAAAGAAAGAAAGAAAGAAAGAAAGAAAGAAAGAAAGAAAGAAAGAAAGAGAAAGAAAGAAAGAAAGAAAGAAAGAAAGAAAGAAAGAAAGAAAGAAAGAAAGAAAGAAAGAAAGAAAGAAAGAAAGAAAGAAAGAAAGAAAGAAAGAAAGAAAGAAAGAAAGAAAGCAAGCAAGCAAGCCCTCAGCAATTAAATACACCTCATCATCTCACAGGAAGAAGGTACCGGGTGGCCTGGGAATTGAACCCAGCTAAATTTCAGCAGCTTAACCCTTGGATGCATGAGTGACTGGACCCTACACTCTTCCATAAGTGGGTCAAAAATGACCCGTGGTACAATCAATGTGTTTTTATGCCACATTTGTCATTTTGGTTAAAAATGATCATTTATATTATATTTAGTAATATATTCTGGTCCACAAAAGAATGATTTCATGTTTGAAATATTTGTATTTTTCACTTTTTAAAACTAAAATTTTTAAAACATTTTGAAAATTGGAAAAGAAAAGTACACAACAGCAATAGAACAATGTCAACATCTATTGTGTGTGTGTGTGTGTGCGTAAGAGAGAGAGAGAGAGAAAGAGAGAGATAGAGAGAGAGAGAGAGAGAGAGAGAGAGAGAGAGAGAGAAAGAGAGAGATAGAGAGAGAGAGAGAGAGAGAGAGAGAGAGAGAGAGAGAGAGAGTGTATTTCACGGTATGCAGTTGTGACAAACTACCTGTGTCTGGCTGTAATCATTGCACACAGGTACGTACAGGCGCATTTTGCACACAGACTGTTGACTTTACAATCTTTGTTACTTGGGCAGATCTGACACCTCTTTCTCTTCGCTTGACTCTGTCTGATTCTTTCCTGTGGCTTTTATCACCTTGGGGGCAACCTTCCAGTCAACGTCTCATGTGTGGGTTGATAAGATCTGTCTGTCTGTCTGTCTGTCTGTCTGTCTGTCTGTCTGTCTGTCTGTCTGTCTGTCTGTCTGTCTGTCTGTCTGTCTGTCTGTCTGTCTGTCTGTCTGTCTATCTATCTATCTATCTATCTATCTATCTATCTATCTATCTATCTATCTATCTATCTATCTATCTATCTATATCCATCCATCCATCCATCCATCCATCATTCATCCATCCATCGTTAGCTAGCTAGTTTCACAAACTGCAAATTTGATGATAGATGATAAGAAACACATACTCCTTTACACAATATACATAAATGACACCTACACACATACACACACACAGTACATACAGTAATGTTAGCTAGCTAGTTTCACAAACTGCAAATTTGATGATAGATGATAAGAAACACATACTCCTTTACACAATATACATAAATGACACCTTCACACATGCACACACACACAGTACATACAGTAATGTTAGCTAGCTTAATTAGCTAGCTAGTGTTAATTTGTTGATACATGATAATTACAGATCATCTTTCACACAGTAGTCATGTATGACACGCACCCACACATTTCTAAGGTAAAAAAAAAATGAAGATAATATTTACATGTATCTTGCTGTGTCTCCATAATCTTCTTAAGGGGTGACACTTGTTATATAGTCTGTGTGGTCTACAAAATATATATTCCTGACAGTCACAGCTGATAAGAATCAAAGGTTCCCATGAAATTCTATAGGAAATGAATGCGAAGAAAGAGAGGCCAGGCTTTGCTCTCACTGTGAGCTGGCAGTGGTGGAGACAGAGCTGCACTTCCTAACAGAGTACCAGAGTACCATATCATGTTATTTTTTTACAGTTCTCCAAAAGTGCCACAAGGGGGCGACATTCAAAGTTTTTTTTAAAACGGTCACAAGATCTCATATTACCATATCATATTAGTTTTTACAACAATTCTCAGAAACTGCCACAAGAGGGCGACATCTCAATTTTGTTTTACCACGGTCACAAGAAATCTGGAGGCCACAAATAAACACAAAGCCAAAATTACAGTGCTCTGTTTACCTGCATATGCTCATAACATAGCCGTGTAGCTGTTTTTACTTAACCAGAGCTTTAATTTACATATACAATATAAGTATACACTCTATCTTTATCCTGACATTCTTTTCTTTGTTTTTTATTTCTGGCGGTCTCCTGCTTTAACTGGAAGCCCCGCCCTCAGTCACTCCACCCTATCGCTCATTGGTTGCAGTGGAGAACAGGCTGCAACTAATCAGCAGACACTTGTACTGCAAAAAGACAGAAAGAGCGAACAACCAAACACAAATACATAAAAACAGAAGAAAAAAAAAAACGTGTCCCTCAGGCACGTAACAATATCATATCAGTATTTTTTTATTTTACAATTCTCCAAAAGTGCCACAAGAGGGCGACATTACAAGATTTTTTTTACCAGCATGGTCACATGATCTTAGTTTACCATAATATTATCTAATAATAAATAATATTAGTTTTTATAACAAATCTCCAAAAGTGATACAAGAGGGTGACATCTCAATTTTTTTTGACTGACCACAAATAATCACAAGGCTAAAATTACAGTGGTCTGTTTACCTGCATGTGCTCATAACATAACCTTGTAACTGTATTTACTCAACCAGTGCTTTAAAAGTATTCACTCTATCTTTGTCTTGACATTCTTTTCTTTCTTTTTTTTTATTTGTGGCAGTCGTCTGCTGTATGGGTACTGAAAGTCCCGCCTCTAGTCACTCCATCATATCTCTCCTTGGATGCAGTGTAGAAATTGCTGCAACCAATCAGCAGCCAATTGTACTGAAAAAAGGCAGAAAGACAGAAAGAGAGAACAACCAAACACAAATGCATGAAAACAGAAAAAAACACATGTCCCTCAGGCACGTAACAATATCATATCACTATTTTTTTTTATTCTCCAAAATTGCCACAACAGGGCAACATTACAAAGATTTTTTTACCATGGTCACAAGATTACGGAGCCCCTTAGGGGTCACTAAGGAAAAAAATATATATGAAGAGCGTAATCCGTACCCTCGGTTTAGTAAACCGTACGCTCTGTTTAGTAAACCGTACCCTCGGTTTAGTAATCCGTACCCTCGGTTTAGTAAACCGTACGCACGGATTGTCTGCGCTACAAGTTTTACTGTGCGCCCACACCCCGTTTTACGGTAATACAGTTGCGAAGCATTGAAGAGAATAAAGCATCTTTTTACAGCTGGGGTGATGGGATAGCAAACTTATTAAAAAGTCAAATCAAAATCTTATCAAATGCCACCCCACAATCATAAATAACACGAGTACTTAGCTTGTGATTTGAGAGTTTTTTACCTTAGGAATTTTGAATAATAGGATTGCAAACTAACGTAAAGTGAAATGTACAGTATAAATGTCTGAGACTCATAAAGTCAGTAAGTAGAAGTATTCTTTAAGAGTCTGATGGGGTGATTTGATAATAATTTGATTTGCATTTTACTTTACGTTGGTTTGCAATCCTATTATTCTAAATTCCTAGGGTAAAATAGTCTCAAAATCACAAGATGAGTACTAGTGTTATTTATTGATTTATTTATTTATTGTTTATTTATTGTTATTGATTTGACTTTTTAATAAGCTTGCTATCCCATCACCCCAGATTACTACAGTAAAGATGTCTGAAATGTATTCCATTAATAAAAGAGTTAATGCTCTTAAAGAAAAAAGTGGAGTGCTCTGATAATAATTTGATTTGCTTATTTTAGACCTTTCAAATTGGTCTGTAACAATTCCACTTGTTTTAATGGAATTTTAAAATTTTACATTTGAATAATTTTACCATGGTATGTCTTTTGTTGCCTCTCTCTCTCTCTCTCTCTCTCTCTCTCTCTCTCTCTCTCTATATATATATATATATATATATATATATATATATATATAAATATATATATATATATATATGTATGTATATATATATATATATATATATATATTTATATATATAGTTGCGAAGCATTGAAGAGGATAAAGCATATTTTTGCAGCTTAATATACTATATATTAGATATAATAACACACACACACACACACACACATATATACTGTACATTTCACTTTACGTTAGTTTGCAATCCTATTATTCAAAATTCCTAAGGTAAAATACTCTCAAATCACAAGCTAAGTACTCGTGTTATTTATGATTGTGGGGTGGCATTTGATAAGATTTTGATTTGACTTTTTAATAAGTTTGCTATCCCATCACCCCAGCTGTAAAAAGATGCTTTATTCTCTTCAATGCTTCGCAACTGTATTACCGTAAAACGGGGTGTGGGCGCACAGTAAAACTTGTAGCGCAGACAATCCGTGCGTACGGTTTACTAAACCGAGGGTACGGTTTACTAAACCGAGGGTACGGTTTACTAAACCGGGGGTACGGATTACTAAACCGAGGGTACGGATTACTAAACCGAGCGTACGGTTTACTAAACCGAGGGTACGGATTACTAAACCGAGGGTACGGTTTACTAAACCGAGGGTACGGATTACGCTCTTCATATATATTTTTTTCCTTAGTGACCCCTAAGGGGCTCCGTACAAGATCTCATATTACGACATTATATTACTTTTTTGCAAATCTTTAAAAGTGCCACAAGAGGGCAGAAGATTTAAAAGATTTTATTTTTACCCATTTGGTCAAATTTTTTTTTACAGTTTTCCAAAACTGCCACAAGACAGCAACATTACAAGGATTTTTTGTTTTACCATGGTCAAAAGACCTCATATTACCACATCATATCACTTTTTTTGTAAGTGCCACAAGAGGGCGACATTAATTTTTTTTTTATTATGGTCACAAGAAAACTGGCCACAAATAATCAATTAATCAAATAATAAAAGTAAACACTCTAGCTTTGTCTTTACATTTTCATTTTCAGCATTTAGCAGACGCTTTTATCCAAAGCGACTTTCATTTTGCAGTCTAAGCAATTGAGGGTTAAGGGCCTTGCTCAAGAGCCCAACGGTGGCAGCCTGGGAGTGATGAGGTTTGAAACAGCAACCTTCTGCTTACTAGTCCAGTATCTTAACCACTAGGCTACAACTGCCCTTGACATTCTTTTCTTTTCTTTTAATACTGAAAGTCCCGCCCCCAGTCACTCCACCATGTCTCTAATTGGTTGCAGTGGAGAACAGACTCGTAACAATATTATATCACCTTTTTTTTACAATTGTTCAAAAATGCCACAACAGGGCGACATTACAAAAATTTTTGTTTATTATGGTCACAAGATCGCATATTAACACAACATATTATTTTATTGCAATTTTCCGAAAGTGCCAAAAGAGTGCGACTTTACAATATATTTTTTTACCATGATTACATGATCTCATTTTACCATATCATGTTAATTTGTTTTACAATTTTCAAAAAACAGCCACAAGAGGGCGACATTATAATGATTTTTTTTTTTACTATAATCAACAGACCTCATATTACCATATTATATTAGTTTTTATAACAATTCTCTAAAAGTGCCACAAGAGGGCGACATTTTTTACTTTTTTTACCATGATCACAAGAAAACTGGCCACAAATAATCACAAGGCTAAAATTACATTGGTCTGTCTTTCTGCATGTGCTCATAACATATGTTGTAACTGTATTTACTCAACCAGTGTTTTAAAAGTATACACTCTATCTTTCACTTAACATTCTTTTCTTTTCTTTATTTTTTCATGTCGGTCTCTTGCTGTTTTTTTTTTACTGGAAGCCCCGCCCCCAGTCACTCCACCATATCCTTTATTGATTGCAAAGGAGAACAGGCTGCAACCAATCAGCAGCCACTTGTACTGCTCATCCCCAGTCACTCCATCATATCTCTCATTGGCTGCAGTGGAGAAAACGCTGCAACCAATCAGCAGCCACTTGTATGGCAAAAATACAGAAAGACAGAAAGAGAGAACAACCAAACACAAATACATGAAAACAGAAAAAAAACACATGTCTCTCAGGCATGTAACAATAACATATCACTATTTCTTTTTTTTACAAATCTCCAAAAGTGCCACAACAGGCAACATTACAAAATTTTTTTTTTACCATTGTCAAAAGACCTCATATTGCAACATCATATTACTTTTTTGCAAATCTCCAAAAGTGCCACAAGAGGGCGACAGTACAAGGACCTGTTTTTTACCATGTTCACAAAACCTCATATTACCATATCGTATTAGTTTTTATAACAATTCTCCAAAAGTGCCACAAGAGGGCGACATTACAATTTTTTTTTACCACGGTCACAATAAAACTGGTGGCCACAAATAATCACAAGGCCAAAATTACAGTGGTCTGTCTACTTGCATGTGCTCATAACATATGTTGTAGCTGTATTTATCTAAACAGAGCTTTCAAAGTATACACTCTATCTTCATTCTGACATTCTTTTCATTTTTTTTATTTGTGGCGGGCACCTGCTGCTTTTATATTGAAAGTCCCGCCCCCAGTAACTCCACCATGTCTCTAATTGGTTGCAGTGGAGAACAGGCTCTTTTTTTTTGCCACAACAGGAAGACATTACAAAGATTTTTGTTTTACCATGGTCACAAGATCTCATATTAACACAACATATTACTTCATTGCAATTCTCCAAAAGTGCCACATAGTCACATGGTCACATGAGCTCATTTTACCATGTCATGTTAATTTTTTTTTACAGTTTTCCAAAACTGCCACAAGAGGGCGACAGTACAAGGATCTTTTTTTACCATGTTAACAAAACCTCATATTACCATATCATATTAGTTTTTATAACAATTCTCCAAAAGTGCCACAAAAGGGCGACATCTCAATTTTTTGCTTTAGAAGTATACACTCTATCTTTGTTTTCACATTCTTTTTTTTGTTTTTATTGGAGAACAGGCTGCAACCAATCAGCAGCCAGTTGTACTTAAAAAGGGCAGAAAGACAGAAAGAGAGAACAACCAAATACAAAGACGATGTTGATGCATGCTCAAATACAAAGACATGGAAAAAAACACGTGTCCCTCAGGCAAGTAACAATATCAAATCACTATTTTTTTTTTTACAGTTCTAAAAAAGTGGTCACATGAACTCATTTTACCATATCATGTAAATTTTTTTTTACAGTATTCCAAAAGTGCCAAAACAGAGTGACATTACAAGGATTTTTTTTTTTACCATGGTCAAAAGACCTCATAATACCACATCATATTGCCACAAGAGGGCGACATTACATTTTTTTTTTTTTACGATTGTCACAGGAAAACTGGTGGCCACAAATAAACACAAGGCCAAAATTACAGTGGTCTGTCTACCTGCATGTGCGTTTAACATATTCTTGTAACTGTATATACTTAACCAGAGCTTTCAAAGTATACACTCTAGCTTTGTCTTGACATTCTTTGTTTTTTATTTGTGGCGGTCGCCTGCTATTTTTTATTGAAAGTCCCGCCCCCAGTCACTCCACCATGTCTCTAATTGGTTGCAATAGAGAACAGACTCGTAACAATATCATATCACTATTTTTTTTACAGTTCTTTAAAAAATCCACAACAAGTCGACATTATAAAGATTTTTGTTTATTATGGTCAACAGACCTCATATTACCACATCATAATAGTTTTTATAACAGTTCTCTAAAAGTGCCACAAGAGGGCGATATTAAAAGTTTTATTTTTTTATTAGGGTCACAAGAAAACTGGACACAAAAGAAAACGCTGCAACCAATCAGCAGCCACTTGTACTGCAAAAGGGCAGATAGACAGAAAAAGAGAACAACCAAACACAAAGACATGAAAACAGAAAAAAAACACATGTTCCTCCGGCACGTAACAATATCAATTCACTATTTTTTTTTTACAGTTCTCCAAAAGTGCCACAACAGGGCGACATTACAAAGATTTTTTTTACCATGATCACAAGATCTCATATTCAGTGATGGCATAGTTACCTTGAAAAATTAATCTGATTACTGATTACTGATTACTCCTTTAAAAAGTAACTTAGTTACTTTATGGATTACTTGATTTGAAAAGTGACTAAGTTAGATTACAAGTTACTTTATTAGTTATATAATGCGGAATATTTTAAAGATATTCCTTTGCAATACTTTATCATTTGGCTGCCAACTTGTGTGTACTGATGAGACTCAATTGAATCCCAGAACATGCTAGTGTGAATGCATGGAAAACAAATTTTTTAATTTTCTTTCAAGAATATGATACAGACTGACCAACACTATTACGCTAAATCAGCATTGAAAATTGACTTTACTTTTAATAGCCTTCTACAATGCTGGAGCTTCTTAAAACGGAAGATTTTCTTTTAAATAGAAGTGTTATTTACCTGCTATTAAATTGTTTTCCAACAAAATCCGCCCAATTTGGCGGATAATCGCCCAATCTGGCAACACTGGAATGCGCAGAGAAGCTGGCGCTTTTACACGTAGCGCGCCACGAATACTACTAAATAGTACTACTGTACTTCTGTAATGGTGTTGGTGGTTGACATTGATGTTGAGTGTATTACTGCACTGTTTTGGTGAAGAACTACTCATCTGAGGTGCGCTGCTCCTGCCTGCAGAAATGCTTCCGCAAAAAAATTGCCGGCAAAGCGGTGGTGGGGGGGCCAGAGGGGTGGCCGAAGATTACTTTATGGTGGCCATGGCAACCACTGGCCACCCGCTGGCTCCGCCCCTGCCAAGAAGAAAGCAAAAATATATTTTCACTAAGGAAAATGACAAAAATAGTAACGCACAGTAACTTGGATAAGTAACTTTAATCTGATTACTGGATTGGAAATAGTAACGCATTAGATTACTCGTTACTGAAAAATGTGGTCAGATTAGAGTAACGCGTTACTAAGTAACGCGTTACAGACCATCAGTGCTCACATTACCACATCATATCACTTTTTTGCAAATCTCCAAAAATGCCACAAGAGGGCAACATTACAAGGATTTTTTTTACCAACATGGTCACATGAACTCATTTTACCACATCAAGTTAGTTTTTAAAACAATTCTCTAAAAGTGCCACAAGAGGGCGACAATATGACTACATAACTATGTTGATTTAAACACAGTGAACAACCCTGTACTAATTTCTGTACTGGGCCACTGTACTAATTTACTTCGGAATCAATAAAGTATCTATCTATCTATCTATCTATCTATCTATCTATCTATCTATCTATCTATCTATCTATCTATCTATCTATCTATCTATCTATCTATCTATCTATCTATCTATCTATCTATCTATCTATCTATCTATCTATCTATCTATCTATCTATCAATCAATCCATCCATCCATCCATCCATCCATCCATCCATCCATCAATCAATCAATCAATCAATCAATCAATCAATCAATCAATCAATCAATCAATCTATCAATCAATCAATCAATCAATCAATCAATCAATCAATCAATCAATCAATCCATCAATCAATCAATCCATCAATCAATCAATCCATCAATCAATCAATCCATCAATCAATCCATCAATCAATCCATCAATCAATCCATCAATCAATCAATCCATCAATCAATCCATCAATCAATCCATCAATCAATCCATCAATCAATCCATCAATCAATCAATCCATCCATCCATCCATCCATCCATCCATCCATCCATCCACAGTTCTCCAAAAGTGCCACAAGAGGGCGACATTAAAATATTTTTTTTGTACCATGCTCACAAGAAAACTGGTGGCCACAAATAAGCACAAGGCTAAAATTACAGTGTGCTGTGAAGGGAGCTTCTAATTAATACAGATAGACGCTTTTCTCGCCTTGCTGTCATGTCTTGCTCTCCGTTATCATTTCAGCATCTCCAAGCGGAAATACGAGCTCAGGAGACGCAAGCACCTGCTACTTTATAACTAGTATACATGTATAGTTATGTGTTAATTCTCCAAAAAATGGTGTTAAATATGATAATATTGTTAGTGATAGTATTGTTGGGGTAAAATAATTTTGCCATTTATAAAGTTTAAGTTCACCGATCACAGATTTAATTACTTTCTTTAAAAAGACTGAAGAAGACTGTGCCTAAGTTTTCCCTAACACCTTATGAGGATAATTTAATATAATATTTTACATTTGTAAGATGTTTCCTCCATCCACCTTTCCTAGCTGCACTTCTGTGGAGTGTGGTGGTTGATTGTGCTCTTGTTGAAGGGTTTTACAGTTCACTTCCCCTCCGTCCTAATTACTTTGGAACAGCCCTTAATGTGGCGAGCACTCCACGTGAACGCTCAAACGAAGGCGGAGTGGAGAGACGGAGTGAGTAGGGAGCGGATTGGGATTGGGGGCATATTTCGCATTGGTTGCAGTGGAGAACAGGCTGCAACCAATCAGCAGCCACTTGCACTGCAAAATGACAGAAAGAGAGAACAACCAAACACGACATTACAAGAATTTTTTACCAACATGGTCACATGTTTTCATTTTACCATTTCATGTTATTTTTTTTACAATTCTCCAAAAGTGTTCTAAGAGGGCGACATTACAAAGATTTTTTTCTATTATGGTCACAAGACATATAATATATTGCCTTAAGTATTCACTCACCTGCCTTCACACCTATATGAACTGGAGTGACGTATCATTCTTAATCCATAGGGTTTAATATGATGTCGGCCCACCCTTAGCAGCTATAACAGCTTCAACTCTTCTAGGAAGGCTTTCCACAAGGTTTAGGAGTGTGTTTATGGGAATTTTGACCATTCTTTCAGAAGCGCATTTGTGAGGTCAGACACTGATGTTGGACGAGAAGGTCTGGCTTGCAGTCTCCGCTCTAATTCATCCCAAAGGTGTTCTATCAAGTTGAGGTCAGGACTCTGTGAAGGTCAGTCGAGTTCTTCCACACCAAACTCGCTCGTCTAAGTCTTTATGCATTATCTCTGGTGCACAGTCATGTTGGAACAGGAAGGGACCATCCCCAAACTGGGAACACAAAGTTGGGAGCATGAAATTGTCCACAATCTCTTGGTATGCTGAATCATTAAGAGTTCTTTTCACTGGAACTAAGGGGCCGAGCCCAACTCCTGAAAAACACCCCCACACCATAATCCCCCCTCCACCACACTTTACACTTGACACAATGCAGTCAGACAGGTACCGTTCTCCTGGCAACCGCCAAACCCAGACTCGTCGATCGGGTTGCCAGACAGAGAAGTGTGATTCGTCACTCTAGAGAACACGTCTCCACTGCTCTAGAGTCCAGTGGTGGTGTGCTCTACACCACTGCATCCGACGCATTGCATTATGCTTGGTGATGTAAGGCTTGGATGCAGCTGCTTGGCTGCATTCCATGAAGCTCTACACACTGTTCTTCAGCTAATCTGAAGGCCACATGAAGTTTGGAGGTCTGTAGCAATTGACTCTGCAGAAAATTGGCGACCTCTGTGCACTATGAGCCTCAGCTCTGTTATTTTACATGGCACTAACACTTCATGGCTGTTGTTCCCAATCGCTTCCACTTTGTTATAATACCACTGACAGTCGATATTTCAGTACCATGCTGGAATTCACTGAGCTCCTGAGACCCATTCTTTCACTAAAATTTGTAGAAGCAGTCTGCATGCCTAGGTGCTTGATTTTATACACCTGTGGCCATGGAAGTGATTGGAACACCTTAATTCAATTATTTGAATGGGTGAGTGAATACTTTTGACAATATAGTGTATCAACATTTAAAATGACATTTTTACAATTCTCCAAAATGCCAAAAGAGGGCAACATCACAAGAATTTTTTTTTTACCATGGTCACAAGATCTCATATTGCCATATCATAACTAATTTTTAACAGTTCTTTAAAAATGCCACAAGAAGGCAACATCACAATTTTTTCAACATGGTCACAAGATCTCGTATTATCATATCATATCACTTTTTTTTTTTTTACAATTCTCCAAAAGTTCCACAAGAGGAGTTTGCATGTTCTCCCTTTGTCTGCATGGTTTTCCTCCAGGTGCTACGGTTTTTTTTCCCATAAAGGGGTATTTAAGGACAAGATAACACGAAACTGTGATATTTTTGCCAAACAAACCCCGAATTCCTAATTTATGTTGAAATAAAAGTTGTCCGGATTGTCAGATGTCAAAAAAACTGGTCTGTTTTAAATAAAAGCTGCTGGAACTCTGGTGTCACTATCCACGGTCTAGTGGGGATTCATCTTATGCCAAATTTACACTACACGACTTTTCAAGACATCAGGTCTCTGTACAGTTCACACTACACGACTGGATCTCTTGTAAACGGGAGTCTTTCAAGTCGGTGTGGCTTTCACACTACATGACTGATCTGTGATAGGGGGTAACACACTACACCATCTATCACCAACTGGAATCACAGGAGAGCCTCTCTGGTCTCCCAAACTACGTTTAGTCACGAAAACAAACGTGAGAAGTGATTAAAGGTTTAACCTTCCTGATAGGTTATGGGTCAAATTGACTCTTCTTAAGGTTTTAAACTATAAAACAAAATACAGTTAAAAGTACTTTTTCAGGATGAAACTTGGCTTAATAAGTAAAAGCAACATATAAAATAAAAATTGTTTATTTCACATATTTGCAAAAACATTAAAGCATTTTATATCAATTGCAGTTTTACAGGACAACGTATTTTAAATTTTTTAATTCATGTCACATCCTTGTGAGGAATAAAGCAGTATGTAGGGCCCGAATAGCTCAGTCGGTAGAGCATCAGACTTTTAATCTGTGGGTCCAGGGTTCAAGTCCCTGTTCAGGTGAGTTGTTCCTTACTACAGTAAGCACTAATGTCCTGTACAACGTGGTTTATTTAGAAAGTTAAAAGATTTGTACTTAGTGAGATATATCTAATTGAAATTGCATGTACTTGATCTAGTTGTACTTGAAATAATTGTACTCCCAGCTGTTTCAAACACACTGTAGTAAATAGAGGACAGTTTAAATCTACATTTATGTGTAGCCTAATAATGCACTGAGTTCTAGATATTAATACCTACATATATTTTATGAGGAATTACATGCATCATAATTTCAGTTCTTGCTTCACAGAGCCGCTTTGTTATTGCACTGCACTAAACAGTTGGTATATCCTGCACTATTTTAGGCCTTACATAATGCAGCATCAATTCTGTTAGTACATTACAATTTACAAAGGGTAAAAGAGGGTTCTTTTTAAAGGGAATTAGCTCAAATGGTAGAGCGCTCGCTTAGCATATGAGAGGTAGCGGGATCGATGCCCGCATTCTCCAGTAAAGAAAAATTATGATCATTTAAGGGCATCATGTAATATGAAAGTCGTTGTGTCATTGCTCACTGAAACGCAGCATTAAAAATTATGTCAATCTGTAAGTGTTACAATGACGTTAATGCTCTGTATTCATTCAAATCATTTGTTGAAGACCATTTTTTATTTTTAAATTGACAAACACGCAATAACTTATAATATATAAAATATATGATATATATATTAGTAGAGGTACTTGACTTGTTAATGTTTTTTTTTTTTTTCATTTAATCTAGGAAAACGCTTTGTAAAAGATGAACAGCTGAAACTCACGACATTCCCTAAACTGATGTATTTCAGTCATGGTTTTTATCTAATTCGCTTATGACACTTGTTAACACTTGTTAGCTATCGTTGTGGCTGAAACACATGAATTTCCTAATTAGAACAGACATCATTGTGAATACGGTTGTTTTGACTTGTTCTGACTAACATTACATTTTCTTCTTGTTATCATCATTATTATTCTAAATTGTTATGTTTATTATTTAGTTTTAGTTTTTTTTTTCCATTTGTTCTTTCAGCTACATGACAGTTAAGCACCCTGGACTCGACCTAGTCCTGCTTGGTAACTGTGTTTTACTTCACACTAAACAGCCTATTTTTCTAGTAGAAAAGGAAGCTCACATCCGCTTATAAATGCATGTGGAAAACACCAAGGCTTTTTTTGCACTTTTCAGCCTGTGTCTACAAGAAGATCGGGTTTCCTCAGCATATTTTTACGTGTAATAAGATGTGAAATGTGCGCTGCGTCGCTTTACGCATCAGGAGCGGTGTGCTGTTTTAGCAGAACACAAGGAAACAGAGCATCGTTAGGTTCCCTTTGCGGGCTTTTACATGAACGAGAGAACTTATGTTCGGCCGACGTGCACTTTATTACCTCGTATTTTATATCAGGACTTGTATTTTAATCATTATTTGCCATGAGAAAACACAAGTGCGCATGTGTCACGGAAGCACACAGACGCTGCGCTGGTCGAGTTGAGTCTACACAGTTCTCATGTGTGCTATAAAGCCCCGCCCCCTCTCGTAAGAGGGAGGAGTCTCTGTACAACAGAGCACAGCGCTTCACTCGCTCTTTCTTAGCGCCGTTTCAGCTCCAACAACGATGGTAGAAGAAGCTCCAGCACCGGCCAGCTCGGCCCCCGCCAAGGCTCCTAAAAAGAAGACCGCGGCCAAACCCAAGAAAGCGGGTCCCAGCGTCGGCGAGCTGATCGTCAAAGCTGTTTCCGCTTCCAAGGAGAGGAGCGGCGTGTCCCTGGCCGCCCTGAAGAAAGCTCTGTCTGCAGGTGGATACGACGTGGAGAAGAACAACTCCCGCGTCAAACTCGCCGTCAAAAGCCTGGTGACCAAGGGCATCCTGGTGCAGACCAAGGGCACCGGCGCCTCAGGCTCTTTCAAGCTCAACAAGAAGCAGACCGAGGCGAAGAAGCCCGCGGCCAAAAAAGCCGCCGCTCCTAAAGTGAAAAAGGCCGCAAAGAAACCCGCCGCTGCAAAGAAGCCCAAGAAGGTAACAGCCAAGAAGCCCGCCGCTAAGAAGTCCCCCAAGAAGGTCAAGAAACCCGCTGCTGCCGCTAAGAAAGCCACCAAGAGCCCTAAGAAGCCGGCGACCCCCAAGAAGGCAGCCAAAAGTCCTAAAAAAGCCAAGGCAGCCAAACCCAAGACCGCTAAGCCCAAAGCGACCAAGGCCAAAAAAGCTGCACCCAAGAAGAAGTAAACATGTTCCTGTTTTATTACTTTTGTTTTATTAAAACGGCTCTTTTAAGAGCCACCTATATCTTCCCATAAAGAGTCGCGTTTCCTAAACACATAAATACATATAAGCATGCATGCAAACATATTTTGTGGAAAGAGTGATAAGCAAGGAGTTAAAAACACTAAGTATGACTGGTCTTGTTTTATGTGTATTAATGATTTTGTCACACATCCCCTTAAAACTGTCCGTATAAATGTGTATATGTATGTGAATTTACGTATATGAGCACCTTACATAGTGTAATTGTTAGTGTAAATGTTATTGTGACATAATATAATGTAATTGATGCTTAAGAGAAGCTTTTCTGTATCATACATTACACGGGCAGGAGAACGGAGGAGAAGAGAGGGGGGAGGGGCGGGGCAATATGTGAGGGGGCGTGTATGTGTTGCCCTGAGACATGACGGCGCGTTTAGGATTGGCTCAGCTTTGCCTTCGCTCTAAGCCAATAGGAGAGAGGCAGTTTGCCTATATCATACCGTTTCGAGCGCTCTCCCGGCTTACTTCAGTTTTGTTCGACGAACTCATCTAATCATCAAAATGAGTGGCCGAGGGAAGACCGGTGGTAAGACTAGGGCTAAGGCCAAGACTCGTTCATCCCGTGCCGGCCTTCAGTTCCCCGTGGGCCGTGTTCACAGACTGCTACGTAAGGGCAATTACGCCCACCGTGTGGGAGCTGGTGCTCCTGTTTACTTGGCTGCCGTGCTGGAGTATCTGACCGCTGAGATTCTCGAGTTGGCTGGTAACGCCGCCAGAGATAACAAGAAGTCTCGTATCATCCCTCGTCATCTGCAGTTGGCCGTGCGTAACGACGAGGAGTTGAACAGATTGCTTGGAGGTGTAACCATCGCTCAGGGCGGTGTGCTGCCTAACATCCAGGCTGTTCTGTTACCCAAGAAGACCGAGAAAGCAGCCAAGGCCAAGTAAAGTCGCTCTCGTGTTCTAACCAAAAGGCTCTTTTAAGAGCCACCCATTTCCACAGAAAAAGTGCAATTTCCCCAGATAAAGTGTAAATAACACAAATGTAATATTGTTTCATAGACTCACACGGCATAAACCACATGATTTATGACATGGTAAAATTAACAAATCAATATGTACGACTTATTTTTTCACCATTTATCTATCTTTACATATTTCACTATATATGTATACATTAGCCAAGTTATAGATCACTTGCAGTAGCAAAACCAACAATATAGACGATTAAAAGTGGTGCAACAAACGTGTTTGTGTAATGCACATGGAACAAAAATATTAATAATGCTAATAATAACAACAATAATAATAAGCAAAATGAACGAAATATTCAATATATTTTTTAAAAAGGTATATACTTTAAATGCGATTGTAAGCTGTGTTCTAAAAGCACAAAGAAACAAAGGAAAGTATTATAAATCCCGCCAACAGCATGGAGGAAATACTGTGTTTCTGAAAAGAGGCAGTGGCAGAACGCCGACCAGTAAGTGACATTTGACGTAAGCACGATCGTCCAATGAAAAAAGAGCTTCATCAAGACGCCCAATGAGCGCGGAGCGGCTCTGGTACTTAAAAAGAGCGTGTTGGGCGGGCTAACATATTCTGTCCTACAGTTGGTGAAGTGCAGAGTTCCAGACGCGATGGCAAGAACCAAGCAGACCGCTCGTAAATCCACCGGTGGTAAGGCGCCGAGGAAGCAGCTCGCCACTAAGGCTGCCCGCAAGAGCGCCCCGGCTACTGGCGGTGTGAAGAAACCTCACCGTTACAGGCCAGGTACCGTGGCTCTGCGTGAAATCCGCCGTTATCAGAAGTCCACTGAGCTGCTCATCCGCAAGCTGCCCTTCCAGCGCCTGGTTAGAGAGATCGCTCAGGACTTTAAGACCGATCTGCGCTTCCAGAGTTCTGCCGTCATGGCTCTGCAGGAGGCCAGTGAGGCTTACCTGGTCGGCCTGTTCGAGGACACCAACCTGTGCGCCATCCATGCCAAGAGGGTGACCATCATGCCTAAGGACATCCAGCTGGCCCGCCGTATTCGCGGAGAGCGTGCTTAAACAAACCCACTCCATCCAGTTATCCCCAAAGGCTCTTTTAAGAGCCACTTACATGCTTCCACTGAAATGGGCACTTTTCATAACATTTTCTTTTATTTATTTGTGTGCGTGTGTCGGTTCCGAGTTATAAATTAATTATGTTTATCAGTTATAAATAGTAAAAACGGGTTACATAAGTACAGCAGATTAAAGATTGTCAGGTGGCGTCTTATAACACATAATTATAATATTGTATTATAACATACTGATTAATAATTTTTATAGTGTGTATGTTTACGGGGTTCTGTTAAGCATTAAGTTAGTACGAGTAATATAGTCGTTATGAGTAGTAGAGTAAATTATTATTCAGAATAATGTATTAATGTCAATAATAAAATACTATTATAGGTAATTAACACAGCAATTACAATTTTGAACATATTGTAAAATATTAACTGTAAATAATCATAATTACTCATAATAATGCATTATTTCTATTATACATTGTTGTAATAATAGTATTATAGGCAGTAATAGTACTAGTAGCTGTAATTATAATGTTATGGAGAATCAAT
Source organism: Trichomycterus rosablanca (assembly GCF_030014385.1). Classification (NCBI taxonomy): domain Eukaryota; kingdom Metazoa; phylum Chordata; class Actinopteri; order Siluriformes; family Trichomycteridae; genus Trichomycterus; species Trichomycterus rosablanca. The sequence continues at coordinate 24,508,817 of NC_086002.1, forward strand.
TAGTGGAGCGTGGCTCCCATCTCGTGGTTAAAATGTGACAACACAAACTAAATCTGTGTGTATGAGTATGTATGTGTTTTCTTCTCTGTATGTATAATATGTATTTTTATGTGTATATATATATATATATTTATATATATACATAAATATATATTAACTGTCCACTTGTCATAGACTAAAATCTTTACATATTACAATACACAGACATTCATTTTATTTAGTGTTACACATTTGTGCTGTAAGTTCTACAACTACACATTTTTTATTTTTTTTGTTTAATGTTTTCATTTTTTAATGTTTTTTTTTCAGTTTTTTATTTTACTCGGACATCTCTCTCTCTCTCGCTCTCTCTCTCTCTCTCTCTCTCTCTAATTTACTCAAATTTTACTCTAAATTTTCTTATTTCAACTACCATTTTGATCATAAACTGAACCTTATCTCCTGATATAGATTGTATTGGCTACATTGTCATGTCTCTAATGGCTATTTGTCCCACCTAATTGTACAATATTAAAACAGACAAATATTGCGGATCTACTACATTATAATAGGTTTTAGTGTTGTATAAAAGCCCGGTTGAATTTTTTTCTTTTTTCTTTTGTTTCTTTGTTTGTTTCTTTTTTATCCTGTTGGCAAAGCATTCCTAAAAACTGCATAGCGTACATCAGTTACAATAATAGTTATGTGGAAAACATTGGATGGATCGTGAGCCGATTTACTGTGAAAAACAGTGGAGGCACTAGCACGTTCTATAAGATCTACTCCGAGCAGCTGCGGTCACAGTGGGCGGTCACTGCTTAACTCCGCCCCATCGTCTTCAACTAGGTCCGGTAGAGGGAAATAACAGGCTTGCTGTGAACGCTCGTCCTGCATTGACTCACTTCATTTCGACGAGAGCAGTAAAGATGTCCGGAAGAGGAAAAGGCGGCAAGTAAGTACAAAAATTAATTATTGAATCCGATCATTTGACAGTGATATCCAAGATTGATTTTAAAAAAGAGATTAGTAAAAATTATTGGAAACTAAATATAAATATTTTAAAGCATCCAGAAGTAATCATGGGATTAAAAGAAGAGTTGTTTAGAATCATGTCTTTAAATGTATTTATAAAAAATGATTGTAAATTGTGGGAAATTCTAAAGATTCAGATCAAATATTTTTTAAAACACGGAAGTAAAATGGTAAATCAGAAAAAAAATAAAAGGTATAACTATATTATGAAAAAATATATTAATTTAAAACAAAAACGTTTTTTAACGGACTACGAAGATAATGAATTATCAGATTTAAGAAAAGAAATAGATACCTTAAATAATGAGTCCTTGACAAAATTGCAAATTCAAATAGGATATAATTCTGATGAAACTTTAAATTCATCTCAAGTGACTCATTTATATTCCCAAAAAAGACAAAAGGCTTACATTAGTTCTATCAAAGATAAAAATGGTACAGTAGTTACAGATGCTAAAGACATAATGAATACTATTAAAGATTTGTGTGAAGATATGTATAAGGAAATTGAAATTGATAAAAAATCTTTAAAATCCTTCTTAGACTTTAAACATAATACAAACTATGACTATTTAGGCGAAAGTATTAAAGAATGTGAAGTGGTGTCTGCTATTAAACAACTGAATCTTAAAAAATCTCCTGGTAAAGATGGTTTGCCATCTGAATTTTATCACTTTGATATTCTTGTTTTTTCAAATTTATTAACACGGGTGTTTAATTTAGGTGTAAAAAGAGGTTATATGCATGACACTTTTTATGATGGTGTTTTATCTTTATTGTATAAGAAGGGAGATGTAAATGATATTAATAATTGGAGACACTTAACCTTAATGAACATAGATTACAAAATTTTCGCCAAAATAATAATGAATAGGTTAGAAAAAAAAAAAAAAGAAAAGGCGGCAATATGAGAAAGTGTCGGGAGCCACCCTGAATGTTTTAAAATCAGAATGTGTGTGGATTGGAGACATTAATAAAAAATTTCCAATTGATGTACCTGAGACTGAACATCTTAAAGTCCTAGGTATATATTTTGATAACAATGGCTGTGTAGATTATAACTGGAAAGAAAAAGAACAAATTATTAAAGAAGAATTTAGTAAATGGAAAAATTGTAATTTAAGTTATAAAACAAGAATAAATATGGTTAAGACCTTTATCTTATCAAAAATAATATTTTTATCCTGTATTTTCCCTCCCACAGATAAATGGCTTAAAAATATGAATAAATTATGTTGTAATTTTATTTGGAATTCAACACGTGAAGTAACTAAGCGTGAACTTTTATATAAACAGAAAAAAATGGGTGGTCTAGGAGCAATTGATCTTTCCATTAAAACAAAAATTTTTGTATGTAAAATTTTTGCAAATGGCATTTACAGACAAGCTGATTGGATTGGAAACATCACAAATTGGAAACAGAAAAAAGGCCGCTCTAGAGCTTTAGTTCCTTATTATAAATTAATTTATGGTGATTTTATAAATAAATTTAATGTTTTGAATATAGATTGGATTAAGGATTCTAATAAAAAGATTTACAAGCTAATAGTAGATTTGAAATATTGTAATATAGTGGATTTTAGAGGCCTTAGAGAGGAAGAAAAGAAAGAATGTGTAAATAATATTTTATGTAAAAAAATATCTGAGAAGTTAAGGGATATTACATGGTTGGTAGCAGTGAGGAGACTTCCAGTGAGATCTGTAGTGAAGTGGAGTTGTTTTGTGAAGACAAACATGTGCCCTATGCCAAAATGCCAGACAGAGGAAACTTTAGAACATTTTATTCTAGAGTGTTATCGTTCCCAAGAAGTATGGAGCAAAATGGAAAATTTAGGTGTTGAGATTAAAATTCATATGAAGTCCGTCTGTTTCGGTATTTTTGATGAAATCATGCCTAAAGATAAACATGACTTCTTGTGGTTAGTACTGTGTATTGTGAAGTCTAAATTATGGAAAACAAGATGCAGAATGACTATTGACCAACAGTTTGTTTCAGCAGAGAATGTTTATAAAAATATAAGAACTGAACTGAAAAGAATACGAACAATGAATATTTTATTTAAGGACTCTGAATTGTGGAAGATTTTAAAATTGTAAATGATTGTCTTGATAATGTAATGTAATTTCCATGTACTCTGATGAAGTTTAAATAAAATATTAAAAAAAAAAAAAGAAAAGGCGGCGCTAAGCGTCACCGCAAAGTTCTCCGTGATAACATCCAGGGTATTACTAAACCCGCCATCCGCCGTTTGGCTCGCCGTGGTGGTGTGAAGCGTATTTCCGGCTTGATCTACGAGGAGACCCGCGGTGTGCTCAAGGTTTTTCTTGAGAACGTCATCCGTGATGCCGTCACCTACACCGAGCACGCCAAGAGAAAGACCGTCACCGCAATGGACGTGGTGTACGCTCTGAAACGCCAGGGACGCACCCTGTACGGATTCGGGGGTTAAACGTTCAGACCTGCACGCTAACACAACGGCTCTTTTAAGAGCCACCCATATTTTCTGCAAAAGAGAAATTCCTTCTTGTTTATTATTATTATTATTAGTGTTTAGTAATAGCACGTTCACTGATGCGTTTGTAGATTTGCAGATCACTCGTTTAGCCCCCATAGCTTGAAAGCATCATTATAAATAAAAATAACACATTCACTGATGCATTTTTTATCAGTTCACTTATGTAGCCCTAAAAGCTTGGCGTTATCATTAGTAGTTTTAGTATTACGTTTACTATCAGATCTCTCGTTTAGCCTTCAAACGGCGTGTTTGCATACTACCAATGTACAGCCATACTGTAGATTACACTACAATCATTAACACGATCTCTGTGTAAAAAACAGTAAAACATTGTGCCCGAATGCTTCGCTTAAAAAACAAACAAAAAATTATCTATCTATTTATCCTAACTATAAAATATTGATAAATAAAATATTGCTATTGATTCTTTTATATTCGGTTTTACAACATGTATCGACCTCAGATTAAGCGGGAACAGACAACAAAGAACAGGTTCTAGTGAATGGGGCAGAAGGGGGCGTGGAACGATATGTTGTCTGTCCAATAGAAACCCAGCAGCTTGGACCAATCAGAGTTACGTGTTTCAACTTGGCTTACTCAGCATGCAGGGTTAATAAAGCGGGCGTGTAGAGCGTCTACATTCACTTGCAGTTTGTTCTAGAGGAAACAGCAGCATCATGCCCGAACCAGCGAAGGCCGCGCCCAAGAAGGGCTCCAAGAAAACCGTCACCAAGACCGCCGGCAAAGGAGGCAAGAAGCGCAGAAAGTCCAGGAAGGAGAGCTACGCTATCTACGTGTACAAGGTCCTGAAACAGGTCCACCCTGATACCGGGATCTCCTCCAAGGCTATGGGCATCATGAACTCCTTCGTCAACGACATTTTCGAGCGTATCGCTGGTGAGTCCTCTCGTCTGGCTCACTACAACAAGCGCTCCACCATTACCTCCAGGGAGATCCAGACCGCCGTGCGCCTGCTGCTTCCCGGTGAGCTGGCCAAGCACGCCGTGTCCGAGGGTACCAAGGCCGTCACCAAGTACACCAGCTCCAAGTAAAGCGCCTTAGTCGCTCTGGCAAACCAACGGTTCTTTTAAGAGCCACCCATCTTATCAAGTTAAGAGAATTTTCCTCTTTTTAAATATTAGATCTGAATATGTCATACACATGATCTAGATAGCCTCACATGTTTATAATACTTGATTTTTTTTTATTTATTATATTACTATTTTTGGTCACTGTTGTTTTTCACGAGTTGTCCACGACTGTCACTATGTGGTGAGTTTAGGAGATTACATAATAAAATATCACTGTACTCTTAAAGTTATTATAATACACTCAGAGCCGTAGAGAGAGAGTTGCTACACCCCTTGATCTCGCCAAACAAACCCGGTGCTGTTAAAATAAAAAAAAAAAAAACGATGACTAACTAACTGTATTAGGCGTTTACAAAACTAACGAGAACGTACTAAAATTATAGAAAGAATAGCCTTCGTTTTCGTGTTCATCATTTTATTCATGAGCATTGTGAACTGATATGAAATCGATGTTTTCCACTCGAGCACCGTACTGTACCTCATGCGGTCTTTCCCAATCCGCTCCCTCCTCACTAACAATCCACTACAGAGGGACCCTCCACGTGAACGCGCAAACGGAGGCGGAGTGAAGAGGGGGAGTGAGTAGGGAGCGGATTGAGATTGGGGGGATTGGGCTCCCTGACGGCACTTCATGTTTACATTCCGTTTCTGCTCTCCACGCTAGCCTGCAAAATGACCACAGCAAAAGTTAAGTTGATGTTTTTCTAGTGTGTGTCTCATGAATTAGTTCATATTATTATTAGGGCTGTCGTTAATCGCGGTAATTAACGCGATTAAGGCCTTACATTTTTAATCGTGATAAATTTTTAATCAAACTATTTTATGTGTTAGTAAACATCCATTCTTGCATTTCAGGGCTGCAGCACCTTCCAGAAAAGCTGGGATGGTAAAGCATTTACCACTTTCTAATGTTGCCATTCCGTCTCAACACAAAGATGTTTTGGCACCTTGAATACCTAGCAATGAAGTGTTCTGGTGTATTTTGTGCCATTGTTCCTGAAAACTTGTCTTAAGGTGTGTAACAGTACACGGTTGTTGTCATAGTCCACACGTTCTCTCTGGTAGGCCAGTCCAATACTTGGCCCTCTTCTTCCACAGCCATGCCTTTGTAATGTCTGCCGGCTGGGATAACTGAGGTTTAGCACATAGGTCAAGCCAAGGAAGGCAGCACAAGCTATAGCATTATCTTTTAGTCCTGTGATGACATGCGCTCCCTCAATAATAATCATGATGTCCTTTAGTGTGTCACCTGCAGAAGCTCTCATGTTCATCATCACAACTACTACCAATGAGGGCTGGTCCACTTCTAAACCTTCAGGTTCCTGCAACATCAATTATTATGGTATGAAAAGGGTCAAAAGTAATTTGTTAATACTTTAATTTGTCTTGTCAAAACATGCAGTTAATAAACATTACATTTTTGGACTAATTGTCACATTAACAAGTTTCATTTTAATTACATTTTTATAGTTTTATCTATATTAGAATGAAATGCACCAAATTGGAATAATTAAAATATGTCTCACAAATGACTGAATATTAAGATAATTGAGGTTTGCAAAAAAATGATTCGTTATGTTGTGGTTAACCAAGTTAACTACCCTGACATGAGGTTTAAATTAAGTTAACTATGTTCTCTCTAACAAGCTTAGCATGTTTACAGATAAATGCAAAACTTTTTTCCAGCTTCAGATAAAACTTCATTCATCTAACCATCTGTGTGTTATCGAGTTTTAACTTTGCTCTCAACACTGGGTTAAAGTTGTTTCCTCAATGCATTAAAATGAGAAACGTTTTTATTAGCTAGCTAACTTACCTCAGCCAACAGAGATATTTGCCAAGTTACAAAAAAGGCTGAAAAATGAACCACCTAACTACCTCAGTTAACAAAATGGCAAGCCTGAAGAACAGCTCAACCTATTTTCAAATGAGAAAAGTGAGACGTTGCAATAAATCAAACTACAAGACTCATTACAGCATCTCTCACATATAATGTTGTTGATTTAAAGTAAGTGTAATAACGACATGCATTCCGACACATTCTAACACACTAATTCTAAGTTCACAGTAATAAACTGTGGTAACTATACAGATTAATAGAACAGAATTACTTACCTTAGTTAATTTGCTCACAAACTGCAATCTGGATTCCGTTGTGGAGGCTCTTCACAACCGTTGCGGGTTAGAAGGTGTATTTAAAAAAAAAAAAAAAAATGCACACGCGCAGACTGGAAGTGCTTGTAAATTGAAAGCAACTTATTTATATAACTTATTATTTTTATATTCACACAAATGAAATAAGTAGATTTTATAGCATTTTTAATAAGTAAAATTTACTCAAATAATAACCATAAATTCAAGAACTTAATTCCATTAAATAAATTTAACACAAAACATTTGTAAAAAATCTACTGGACCACTGATTCATTTTTTTACAGTGTATGCAATTTGTTGAGGGGGCCCAACATTTTTTTTTTTGCACTGGGGCCCATGAGCTCCCAGTTACACCACTGGTGTTGCATCTAGAAATGGTTCATATTATGAGCGCCTGTTTTCAGTGGCAGGGTTATGGACAGGTAAAGATCCTCACTTTTACCAGTTCATGTTTTACCAGCTCATTTTAAATAACTGGCTGAAAGATGGTAACTGTCAACAACTACATTTCAGCAGCAGTATTATACACATTTTGCACTTACGGCTGATATCTTGTGGACTGTTACAGTTTTTGTGGACAGTTGGTTGTTCAACAGTATTTGAAAAACATTTTTAAATGGTATCTTTTGTTGAGTTTTTATTACACAATACTTACTCTGACCTTTTTGAATCCTGCACCTGAAAAATGACCCAAAGTATAAAAAAAACTAAAACTAATACTAGAACTGATAAAAACTACACTAAAACTAAGCATTAAAAAAATTATAAAAATTTTAAAGAACTAGCAAACCCACTATAAAAACAAGAGAAAAAAGTCACAATGAAATAAAACTAAACTATAATGAAAAATCCAAAACTATTACAACATTGATTCCTACATGTAATACATTAATGAATTCATTGTGAATATGCACAAGTTCATTTTGTCTAATGTAAGTGGTGGAGAAGGTACAGAATGTAGTCGAGTTAAAGTAGAGATGGGAGTGTCACCACTCTGTTCTCTCTACCGCTCTGGATACACTTAAAATATCGTCCCGTTATTAATGTTAGGATTGAAGTTTTGTTTAAGCTGACAGTGTAATGGTCAACTATTATCATTAAACAGCATTAAGTGGCTCCATTTATTTGCATTCTGACATTTCAAAGTCAGACACATCTTGATTAAAGTGAAAGTGATCTTAGCTGTGTATCAATAAAATCCAAATAAGTGAAAGAAGACATTTTATATGTCGGTGTCAGCTGTGTTAAAGACATTTCTAAGTTAAACGTTAAAAAGTGCAGCTTTATAAATAAGATGTATCAGATAAATAACTAAAATAGACTTGAATCTGTTTTGTGAGTGTTAGAAAGATCAGTAGAATGTGAATGTTGGAGCCATGTGTTGTTTTAGAAATGTGTCAGTATATGTGAACTTAAAGCTGACACGGGGATGTTCTGTAGATCTTACAGCACAAATATGTAGAAATAACTGAAATGAATGTTAGTGTATTAAAATATTCTTCTTATTATCATCATTATTATTCTAAATTGTTATGTTTTTTTTTCTTCCATTTCAGCTACATGACAGTTAAGCACCCTGGACTCGATCTAGTCCTGCTTGGTATCTGTGTTTTACTTCGCACTAAACAGAGTAACAGAACAAAAACATGCCAGTAAAGAAGAGGGAGCAGTAAATTGCAGTAAATTGCAGCTTGCAAAAAAAGAGGAATAATAATCAGTAATTATTATTCAGAATAATGTATCAATATCAATAATAAAACACTATTCTAGGTACTCAACACAGGGTACTTACAGGCATTTTAGGACAGACATATTGTAAAATATTAACTGTAAATAATCATAATTACTCATAATAATCAATTTGTTTTTAATATTATAGTTGTTGTCGTAATAATAGTATTATTGGTGATGGTAGTTGTAGTAGTAACATATAATATAACTAGTTACTTTTAATGTTATGGAAAACCAATAGACAATTAGTGGAGCGTGGCTCCCATCTGGTGGCCAAAATGTGACAACACACAAACAACATGTCATGTAGCTGTTACGTTCATACATTTACATTTTCAGCATTCAGCAGACGCTTTTATCCAAAGCGACTTACAGTACTGTGACAGTATACAATCTAAGCAATCGAGGGTTAAGGGCCTTGCTCAAGGGCCCAACAGTGGCAACCTGGCAGTGGTGGGGCTTGAGCCGGCAACCTTCTGATTATTGGTCCAGTACCTTAACCGCTAGGCTACAACTGCCCTACACATGCCATACCCATGTATATGTGTTTTCTTTTATGTATGTATTTTTTTATGTATTTGTGTGTGTGTGTGTGTGTGTGTGTGTGTGCGTAAGTGTGTAAGTGTGTGTGTGTGTGTGTGTAAGTGTGTGTGTGTAAGTGTATATACACACATTTTACTCAAACACACAGATACTACTAATAAACAAAAGTGCTGTAAGAACTGGTGACAAACATACACAATACACAACACAGAATTGCAGGACTGCAGTCTGAGTCCAACACTGTTTAATATCTACATAAATGAATTAGTCTGCAGCCCCCGGACTCACTCTGCAGGACGGGGAAGTAAAATTTCTACTCTATGCAGCTGCACCTAGACCTGTTGGAGCAGTACAGCCAGAACTGGGCCCTAGCAGTAAATCTGAAGAAAACAAAAATGATGGTGTTCCAAAAACAAACCTAGATGTCAGGAATACATGGCACCAGTTTACCATGGTCAGCACTGCCCTGGAGCACACAATGCAGTACACTTACCTTGGTCTCATCATTACATTTACATTTTCAGCATTTAGCAGACGCCTTTATCCAAAGCGACTTACAGTACAGCTACAGTATACAATCTGAGCAATTGAGGGTTAAGGGACTTGCTCAAGGACCCAACAGCAGCAACCTGGCAGTGGTGGGGCTTGAACCAGCAACCTTCTGATTACTAGTCCAGTACCCTAACCACTAGGCCACGGCTGTACTCATTACTGCATCAGGGAGTTTCAGCATGGCAGTGAATGCACTAAAGTATTGTACGTACGCAATCAGTAGGAGATTTTACAACATTGACATCCATTGACATTTGTTAGTGTGATACAGCCCATTGCACTGTACGGGAGTGAAGTATGGGGTCCACTGAAATTTCACAGTTCTATTAAATGGGACAAACATCCAACAGAAACCTTGCATGCTGATTTCTGTAGAATGATTTAAGTCCTAAGAAGTGATAGAAGTCCTAAGGAAAACACCGACCATTTGGCAATATTGTTTTCTACTGTCATGCCTATAGAGCTACTTGAATCTGAATCTACATATTACATAAATAACAGCGGTCAGAAACTGAGCATCATGCTAGGAGAGGAGAAGGAGAGAAGCACTGTATCTGCCTGCAACAGTCTGAGAGACACGGACTGATACACCCGAACAGAGGAACAGTCGGAATTAACCCACAAAGAGAAAGTGTTCCATATATACATGTGTTTATTTTATTACTTTTTATTGTTTTAATTCATATTTCCATATTTTTTTCCTGTATATACATTCATATTCTGTCTTTTCAATGCTTTGGCAATACTGTAAGTACTACAATAGTCACGCTAATAAAGCTCTTTGAATAAAATAGAAAGAGAAAAAACAGATATAGAGATAAATAATTATTTTTTTATTGTTGTATGGGTATTTATAATTTATATATATATATATATATATACATATATATATATATATATATGTATATATTACATAAATATAGTAGTACTTTATATTAGTAGTAGTGGGGTTTTTTTCTCTGTTGTATTTGTTCTTGTTTTAGGCCAGCAATCCTGTGATTTTTTTAAATTTTTGCTCTTCTTCTTCTTCTGTTATTATGACATTATCATCATCATCATCAGCATCATCACTAAACATGGACATACAGTCCAATGACAATTTGTCACACATGAGGCACAAGAAAACAGATAATTTGCTATCTGCAAATGATACGTAAAGACTAAAAGCCATCAGTATAAGCTGCGCGGCATTGTGTCTAAATAAAACAATTGAACAACGCTTGCTCAGAATGCATATAAATGGGGCCACTTAATGCTGTTTAATGATAATAGTTGACCATTACACTCTCAGCTTAATTTCATGACAAATCTTTAGTTATTTAATCCGCAACAGAACATAAAATTAAATAAGGAATATTTAAGCACCACTTTTCAGTTTAAGCACCACAAACATGACATGAGGTAATATTTGTGATGGTTATCCTGATGATCTGTATGAATCTCATGAATAATTGATGACACTTGTACCTTAATTACTAAAATAATTAATATATTGCTCCTGCATTAAGGCATACATTAGCAGTGGTGGACAGTAACTAAGTAAATGTAACTAGTTGGGTGAGTTTTTACTTTAACTCCACCACATTTGGTAGTCAAATGTTTTACTTTTTTCTCCACTACATTCTGAACAATCTGTGATTCCTTTTGGTTTATGTGTGAATAAAAACATAACATTGTCAAAATAAAGGAAGCGTGAAGCGATCACACCAATCAGTGTTTTGTTCTTATGATAATTTTAATAAACATTAGTGTCAGATTAATGAATGACACTCGAGTCTTTTCACCTAAAATGAGTTGATTCATCAAGAGTCTTTTTACAGAAATGATAATGAAACATTAGAGCCATAATAAATCATGCTACTTTTACTTTCATACATTTGAAGGTAAATACTTTGGTACTTTTACTCAAGTGGAGGTAAAGAGTATTTTTTAATTCATTCATGTATTACATGTAGGAATCTATTATTAATCACTCATGAAATAAGAGATGAATGAAGCTATTTCATGTACCTGCACTATAATGTTTCTGGTACAGTAGTGTGTTTATGAATCTGTTCGGTCAGTGCAGGTAAACCTTATGAATCCAGCCACATGGCTCAGTGTTTAGCCATAATTATTATTATTATAAATCCTCAGGAAAGTGAAGGGAGATTAGTTTATGCAAAAAAAACAACTCCTATGCAAAAAAAAAACCTCTTTAATCTCTGTACTGTATATTGTCTCTACTACTTAATGTCAAGGGGCACATGAACCACGTGACCGCGTGGCGGCGAGATCAAGGAGTGTCGCAACTCTCTCTCTACAGCTCTGAGTGCGTCATACTATCTTAGTACAGTGACATTTGATTCTGCGTGTTATTCTAAACTCACCACATAGTGGCAGTCAGGGCCCAAAATCAGTAATATATTAATAAATAAATAAAAGAAGATAAGGCATTACTAACATGGAAAGCTACCCAAATGCAGTGTGAATAATATATTCAAATATAACACTTACAAAAAGAGGAAAATTCTCTTATCTTGATAAGATGGGTGGCTCTTAAAAGAGCCATTGGTTTGCCAGAGCGACTAAGGCGCTTTACTTGGAGCTGGTGTACTTGGTGACGGCCTTGGTACCCTCGGACACGGCGTGCTTGGCCAGCTCACCGGGAAGCAGCAGGCGCACGGCGGTCTGGATCTCCCTGGAGGTAATGGTGGAGCGCTTGTTGTAGTGAGCCAGACGAGAGGACTCACCAGCGATACGCTCGAAAATGTCGTTGACGAAGGAGTTCATGATGCCCATAGCCTTGGAGGAGATCCCGGTATCAGGGTGGACCTGTTTCAGGACCTTGTACACGTAGATAGCGTAGCTCTCCTTCCTGGCCTTTCTGCGCTTCTTGCCTCCTTTACCGGCGGTCTTGGGGACGGTTTTCTTGGAGCCCTTCTTGGGCGCGGCCTTCGCTGGTTCGGGCATGATGCTGCTGTTTCCTCTAGAACAAACTGCAAGTGAATGTAGACGCTCTACACGCCCGCTTTATTAACCCTGCATGCTGAGTAAGACAAGATGGAACACGTAACTCTGATTGGTCCTAGGTCCTGGGTTTCTATTGGACAGGAGACATACCGTTCCACGCCCCCTTCTGCCCCATTCACTAGAATCTGTTCTTTGTTGTCTGTTCCCGCTTAATCTGAGGTCGATACATGTTTAAAAACCGAATATAAAAGAATCAATAGCAATATTTTATTAAATTTTATATATAAATATATAGTTAGGATAGATAAATAGATATTTTTTTGTTTGTTTTTTAAACGAAGCATTCGGGCACAATGTTTTACTGTATTTTACAGAGATCGTGTTAATGATTGTAGTGTAATCTACAGTATGGCTGTACATTGGTAGTATGCAAACACGCCGTATGAAGGCTAAACAAGATCTGATAATAAACGTAATACTAAAACTACTAATGATAACGCAAAGCTTTTAGGGCTACATAAGTGAATTGATAAAAAGCGAGTGTGAATTGGGGTTAAACGAGTGATTTGCAAATGTACGCATCAGTGAACGTACTACCACTACTAATAATAATAAAGCAGGAGAACTTTCTCTTTTGTAGAAAATATGGGTGGCTCTTAAAAGAGCCGTTGTGTTAGCGTGGAGGTCTGAACGTTTAACCCCCGAATCCGTACAGGGTGCGTCCCTGGCGTTTCAGAGCGTACACCACGTCCATTGCGGTGACGGTCTTTCTCTTGGCGTGCTCGGTGTAGGTGACGGCATCACGGATGACGTTCTCAAGGAAAACCTTGAGCACACCGCGGGTCTCCTCGTAGATCAAGCCGGAAATACGCTTCACACCGCCACGGCGAGCCAAACGGCGGATGGCGGGTTTAGTAATACCCTGGATGTTATCACGGAGAACTTTGCGGTGACGCTTAGCGCCTCCTTTTCCAAGACCTTTGCCGCCTTTTCTTTTTTTTTTTTAATATTTTATTTAAACTTCATCAGAGTACATGGAAATTACATTACATTATCAAGACAATCATTTACAATTTTAAAATCTTCCACAATTCAGAGTCCTTAAATAAAATATTCATTGTTCGTATTCTTTTCAGTTCAGTTCTTATATTTTTATAAACATTCTCTGCTGAAACAAACTGTTGGTCAATAGTCATTCTGCATCTTGTTTTCCATAATTTAGACTTCACAATACACAGTACTAACCACAAGAAGTCATGTTTATCTTTAGGCATGATTTCATCAAAAATACCGAAACAGACGGACTTCATATGAATTTTAATCTCAACACCTAAATTTTCCATTTTGCTCCATACTTCTTGGGAACGATAACACTCTAGAATAAAATGTTCTAAAGTTTCCTCTGTCTGGCATTTTGGCATAGGGCACATGTTTGTCTTCACAAAACAACTCCACTTCACTACAGATCTCACTGGAAGTCTCCTCACTGCTACCAACCATGTAATATCCCTTAACTTCTCAGATATTTTTTTACATAAAATATTATTTACACATTCTTTCTTTTCTTCCTCTCTAAGGCCTCTAAAATCCACTATATTACAATATTTCAAATCTACTATTAGCTTGTAAATCTTTTTATTAGAATCCTTAATCCAATCTATATTCAAAACATTAAATTTATTTATAAAATCACCATAAATTAATTTATAATAAGGAACTAAAGCTCTAGAGCGGCCTTTTTTCTGTTTCCAATTTGTGATGTTTCCAATCCAATCAGCTTGTCTGTAAATGCCATTTGCAATAATTTTACATACAAAAATTTTTGTTTTAATGGAAAGATCAATTGCTCCTAGACCACCCATTTTTTTCTGTTTATATAAAAGTTCACGCTTAGTTACTTCACGTGTTGAATTCCAAATAAAATTACAACATAATTTATTCATATTTTTAAGCCATTTATCTGTGGGAGGGAAAATACAGGATAAAAATATTATTTTTGATAAGATAAAGGTCTTAACCATATTTATTCTTGTTTTATAACTTAAATTACAATTTTTCCATTTACTAAATTCTTCTTTAATAATTTGTTCTTTTTCTTTCCAGTTATAATCTACACAGCCATTGTTATCAAAATATATACCTAGGACTTTAAGATGTTCAGTCTCAGGTACATCAATTGGAAATTTTTTATTAATGTCTCCAATCCACACACATTCTGATTTTAAAACATTCAGGGTGGCTCCCGACACTTTCTCATATAAGGAGAAATGTTCGTAAATAATGTCTAAATCTTTTCTTGTTTTAATGAACACAGTAATATCATCAGCATATGCAGAAATTATAAATTGGTTGTCACCTAATCTAACTCCTTGTAGTCGTTTATCATTTCGAATTTTAGTAATTAATGGACTTAAGCCAAGAACATAAAGGGCAGCACTGAGGGGACAACCTTGTTTAACACCTCTCATGACTTGAAAACATTCTGTCAAATTACCATTAACATTAATCTGCACATTAGATTTTATATACATACACTTAATCATGGCAATGAAATCATCAGAAAAATTATACATTTTCAAAACTTCCCATAAATATTCTCTTGATACAAAATCAAAGGCTTTCTTCTGGTCCAAAGTGACCATATAAAAACTTTCACCACTCTCAAACACCAATTCCCTCGAAATATTTAAATTATCCCACATTAGTCTTCCTTTGATAGCACAGGTTTGTTCTTTAATTATTATTGAATTTAATACATCTTCTAACCTATTCATTATTATTTTGGCGAAAATTTTGTAATCGATGTTCATTAAGGTTAAGTGTCTCCAATTATTAATATCATTTATATCTCCCTTCTTATACAATAAAGATAAAACACCATCATAAAAAGTGTCATGCATATAACCTCTTTTTACACCTAAATTAAACACCCGTGTTAATAAATTTGAAAAAACAAGAATATCAAAGTGATAAAATTCAGATGGCAAACCATCTTTACCAGGAGATTTTTTAAGATTCAGTTGTTTAATAGCAGACACCACTTCACATTCTTTAATACTTTCGCCTAAATAGTCATAATTTGTATTATGTTTAAAGTCTAAGAAGGATTTTAAAGATTTTTTATCAATTTCAATTTCCTTATACATATCTTCACACAAATCTTTAATAGTATTCATTATCTCTTTAGCATCTGTAACTACTGTACCATTTTTATCTTTGATAGAACTAATGTAAGCCTTTTGTCTTTTTTGGGAGTATAAATGAGTCACTTGAGATGAATTTAAAGTTTCATCAGAATTATATCCTATTTGAATTTGCAATTTTGTCAAGGACTCATTATTTAAGGTATCTATTTCTTTTCTTAAATCTGATAATTCATTATCTTCGTAGTCCGTTAAAAAACGTTTTTGTTTTAAATTAATATATTTTTTCATAATATAGTTATACCTTTTATTTTTTTTCTGATTTACCATTTTACTTCCGTGTTTTAAAAAATATTTGATCTGAATTTTTAGAATTTCCCACAATTTACAATCATTTTTTATAAATAAATTTAAAGACATGATTCTAAACAACTCTTCTTTTAATCCCATGATTACTTCTGGATGCTTTAAAATATTTATATTTAGTTTCCAATAATTTTTACTAATCTCTTTTTTAAAATCAATCTTGGATATCACTGTCAAATGATCGGATTCAATAATTAATTTTGTCTTATAAGATTTTACTTGAAAATTTTTATTAACATAAATTCTATCAATTCTAGTTTGACATGAGCTATCAGATCTAGTAAAGTCAATTCGATCAGGACACATTATTCTAAAAGTGTCTTGCATACAATACTCTTCCATAATTTGTTTTAAAACTTTTCCTTCCCTACTTACTTGCCGCCTTTTCCTCTTCCGGACATCGTTACTGCTCTCGTCTAAATGAAGCGAGTCAATGCAGGACAAGCGTTCACAGCGAGCCTGTTATTTCCCTCTACCGGACCTAGTTGAAGACAATGGGGCGGAGTTAAGCAGTGACCGCCCACTGTGACCGCAGCTGCTCGGAGTAGGCCTCATGTAAAGCGCGTAACTTAGAACCTCCACTGTTTTATCCTCACAGTAAATCGGTCCACAATCGATGTGATGTATTCCACATGACATATTTTTCTGTAACTAATGTTTAATGTTAAGAATTTTTTTTCTAAACATGTTGTGCCAAAAGAAAGAAATACAAACAAAGAAACAACCCTAAACCCTATGCAACCCTAAACCCTATGCAACCCTAAACCCTATTACAATGTACTATAATCGCCATGTTTGTCACATGTTTTAATATTGTACAATTAGGTGGGACAAACAGCCATTAGAGACATGACAATGTAGCCAAAAAAAAAAAAAAAAAACATACTAGGAATACGGAAAGACAGTGTGGGAGAATACAGCAGTGTATGATCAAAAATTTATATTAGTTCATATCAGTACAGTTGTAGTGAATATTGAATTTGAAACAAACAAATAGCTTTAGAAACCTTTCAGTGCTTGTGAAAGTAGCATTAGAGACACGTTATGATAAAAACAAAGATCTAAAACACCTGCAGCAGTGTAGGAGGAGGTGTAGGGTAAAGAGAACATGAGGGTAAAATTGTGATGGAATGTTTAATATATAAATGAACAACGCCAGTGTTTGTTGCTAGCTTTTGCAGATGTGTGTGTGTGTGTGTGTGTGTGTGTGTGTGTGTGTGTGTGTGTGAGAGAGAGAGAGTTTAAAAAAAAAGTAAAATAGGTGAATATTTACATTTTCAGCATTTAGCAGACGCCTTTATCCAAAGCGATTTACATTACAGTAACAGTATACAGTCAGAGCAGTTGAGGGTTAAGAGCCTTGCTCAAGGGCCCAACAGTGATAACCTAGCAGTGGTGGGGCTTGAACCAGTGACCCTCTGGTCACTGGCCTAGTACCTTAACCACTAGGCTACAGCTGGCCCTGGATATGTGTCATCTGGACTGCTAGAGCCATAGATGTTTTGTTAAAGTGGGTGTTAGGGTCATGAATGAGTAAATAACTAAATTAATACATAAACAGTGAATACATTAACAAATAAATACATAAAAAATGTGTAAAGCAGTGTTTGGATTTGTCTGTGCTGAACAACACTGATGCAAGTCTTTATAAGTGACATCTGTGTTAAAATTTGTGTTTGTATATTTCACTGTATTGTGAGAAATGGGACGTTATAAGTAATATTCTGCTAAAGCATAACGTTTCATAAACATATTTCAAAGTCAGACACATCTTGATTAAAGTGAAAGTGATCTTAGCTGTGTATCAATAAAAGCCAAATAAGTGAAAGAAGATATTTTATGTTTCAGTGTTAGCTGTGTTAAAGCCATTTCTGAGTTTTAAAAAGAATTATAAAAAAAAAAAAATGCATGTTAATAAGTGAGATCTCTTGTGTAAGTGTAGGAGCCATGTGTTGTTTTAGAAATGTGTCCGTATATGTGAACTCAAATTAATTAAATAATTAATTTATTTTCTTTTTTTATTGGGTTGGTTTTCTGGGGTTTTTTATTTCCCTCTCAGTTTATGATTTAGGTGTGTGCGAGTTTATCCATCTTCACCGTAATGTGTTTGCGAACAGAACTGTGAGTGCAATAGATAGAAACTGCAATTTCTTAACAAGACTATTTATTTACTGAAGTCAGAAGTAAAGCCGTTTAAAGTTTACAATTTAAATCCCCATTACGGTACTAAACACCGTGAAATACAAGAACGTGAACAATGTACAACATTCAGGTGTGAAGCTTTGCTAGCTCAAATACAAAAGCAACAA
The DNA here is from genome assembly GCF_030014385.1 of Trichomycterus rosablanca. Taxonomy (NCBI): domain Eukaryota; kingdom Metazoa; phylum Chordata; class Actinopteri; order Siluriformes; family Trichomycteridae; genus Trichomycterus; species Trichomycterus rosablanca. Next base: position 24,527,185 of record NC_086002.1, read on the forward strand.
GGTCTTTTTATAGCGCTTTATGTACTTTTTGGAAATCACAAAGCTGGTCTTGACTGCTTCAAAGGACTAAAAAACAGCAAATAAAGTCATTAAGTTCCAAAAGTTATAGAAATAAGATTTTGTGTATTGATAATGTGAAAACCTACACTTTTAATGCCCACCTGTTTTCGTGAAAGTAAATTAAATAGTGAAATTATGTTGATGTTTTTACTCTGCCTGCTTCTAATTTCATTGCCTGATAGTAAAAATAGGATTAATTTAGGTTTAGAACTAGCTTGGGGTTATCCTAATTGGGTTAGATACATGTTGGGGTTATTATAGTTACGGTTAGAAACATTTTGGGGTTATTATAGTTTGGGTTAGAAGGAGGTTTTAAATTGAGCTCAACAGACATCATCTGTGCTGCCTAGGAACACAAGACTCACCTGGAGATGACGAACCACACCTGGGTCCTCATGCCTTCAAATCAGGTAGCGAGCACAATGAGTGCCAGCCGGAGTGTGAGTGCCACCAAAAACTTTAATTCCTCAGCTGTGCAGTGGGGCTTCGGTCAGGCCTCTGTGCAGGACACTGGAGTTTCTTGAAGCCGAGCTTCTCTTTATGTTTGTGGATTTTGCTTTGTGCACAGAGGTATAGTCCTGCTGGAACAGGAAGTGGCCTTCCCCTTTAATCTAATTCAGTCATGGTCTTTATCTCACTCGCTTATGACACTTGTTAACACTTGTTAGCTATGGTGGCGGCTGAAACACATGAATTACCAAATTAGAAAAGGCATCAATGTGAATTCGGTTGTTTTATTACCACTATTACAATAACCAGTCTTATGGTTAACATTCAATATTCTGCTCATTCCTTATGCCTTCATCCAGCGTGTTTACATTCTACCAATGTACAGCCATACTGTAGATTACACTACAATCAGTTTATACGATCTCTGTGTAAAATACAGACTGTGTACACCGTGCAACACCAACGCCACTAAATCCTCCTAACAATTTTTTATATTACATAAAAATACATAAAAATATACATATATAAAAGAAAACACACACACATACACACATAAACACACAGATTTAATTGCAAAATTTGGTATCGATCCGATACCAAGTAAATACAGGGCCAGTATCGCCGATATCAATCCGATACCGATACTTTTTACTTATAAAGTAGCTTATTTATTTTTATGGAGGGAAGAGCAAGGAAGTGTGATTTATGAGATGAATGGATCATCAATATGCTGTACAGTGAGATATGTAAGTGCTTGGCCATGCAAAGTCTTAAAAACCAACAAAAAAACGTATTTATTGAATGTGGTATTGGATGGGTAGCCAGTGGAGCTGTTTAAGTGTAGGAGTTATGTGATCACGTGATCTTGTATGTGTTAGGACCATCGCGGCTGAATTTTGTACATGCTGTAGTCTCTTAAGCTTGAAGGCAGGGAGACCATAAAGAACAGCATTAAAGTAGTCCAGTCGGGAAGTGATTAGTGCATAAATGAGAGTTTCAGTTACATAGTAGAAAAGAGAGGAGAGCAGTCTAGATATGTTCTTAAGATAAAAATCAGCAGTTTTAGCAACATTTTTTATATGTGATTCAAAAGAAAGAGTGGAGTCTAGAATGACACCAAGATAGCGGACCTGAGACGGACCTGAGGGAAGAATTGGTAAAATCTGGAAATTTTAACATATCATATTACTTTTTACAATTCTTCAAAAGTGCCACCAGAGGGCGGCAACACAAAAAAAAATTAAACATAGGTTACAAGATCTCATTTTACTATAATGTTACGATTCCTTTTGATGGTATAGGGGTATAAATTCTCCCCTTTGTTAGTTTTCAAGAAAATGGCATGAAATGGGTTGCAGTTTGTCTTCCGACTTCCCTCGCAAAATCCGCGATGGGACTGAAGCTCCCAGCGACAGCTGTCAATCAAAACGGGATTCAGCCTTTCGACTGATCCTCCAATCATCTTGCAGAAGCTCAGCGTCCAGACCCGCCCACAGCCCCATTCACCCCCAGAGACGCTCAGCATCCGGGGGCGGGACAAAATCGTGGCATTTATCCAATGATAGTGCGAGTTTCGAAGTCCCGCCCATGCAGCCCCATAGAAGCAAAGAGACGCTCAGCGTCTGTGGGTAAATGCATTGACGCTCCGGGAATGTATGAGTTAAGTTAACAAAATCGAGTCGATTTGTGATAAGTAGCTGATTCTGAACGTCTCATCGTCTTCAAGATGAACGTGTTCTAACGCATTTGTAGTCAATGAAATGTTAACACTGCTGTACATATTTGACCATTTAATTTTTGACATTTTAGGGGAAGCTGAGCTTCCCTTGCAGTCTTACAGAAATCGCCACTGGTTTACACTCTATCTTTATCCTGACATTCTTTTCTTTGTTATTTATTTCTGGCGGTCTCCTGCTTTAACTGGAAACCCCGCCCTCAGTCACTCCACCCTATTGCTCATTGGTTGCAGTGGAGAACAGGCTGCAACCAATTAAAAGCCACTTGTACTGGATAGCTCAGTGGTTAAGGTACTGGACTAGTAAACAGAAGGTTGCCGGTTCAAGCCCCGCCACCACCAAGTTGCCACTGTTGGGTCCCTGAGCAAGACCCTTAACCCTCAATTGCTCATTGTGTAAGTCGCTTTGGATAAAAGCGTCTGCTACATTTACATTTTCGGCATTTAGCAGACGCTTTTATCCAAAGCGACTTACAGTCATGACAGTATACAGTCTAAGCAATTGAGGGTTAAGGGCCTTGCTCAAGGGCCCAACAGTGGCAACCTGGTAGTGGTGAGGCTTGAACCGGCAACCTTCTGAATACTGGACCAGTACCTTAACCACTAGGCTACACTGCCGACTATTGTCTGCTAAATGCTGAAAATGTAAATGTAAATGTACTGCTGATGTTTAGTCATTCCACCATGCCTCTCATTGAATGCAGTGGAGAAAACGTTGCAACCAATCATTAGACACTTGTACTGCAAAAAGACAGAAAGAGCGAATAACCAAACACAAATACATAAAAACAGAAGAAAAAAAAAAAGTGTCCCTCAGGCACGTAACAATATCATATCAGTATTTTTTTATTTTGCAATTCTCCAAAAGTGCCACAAGAGGGCGACATTACAAATATTTTTTTATTATGGTCACAAGAAAACTGGCCACAAATAATCAATTAATCAAAGTAAACACTCTAGCTTTATATTTTCAGTATTTAGCAGATGCTTTTATCCAAAGCGACTTACATTTTGCAGTCTAAGCAATTGAGGGTTAAGGGCCTTGCTCAAGAGCCCAACGGTGGCAGCCTGGCAGTGATGAGGTTTGAACCAGCAACCTTCTGCTTACTAGTCCAGTATCTTAACCACTAGGCTACAACTGCCCTTGACATTCTTTTCTTTTTTTTTCTTTCTTTTTCAGTCACTCCACCATGTCTCTAATTGGTTGCAGTGGAGAACAGGCTCGTAACAATATCATATCACTATTTTTTTTTACAATTCTTCAAAAATGTCACAACAGGAAGACATTACAAAGATTTTTGTTTATTATGGTCACAAGATCTTATGTTAACACAACATATTATTTTATTGCAATTCTCCAAAACTGCCAAAAGAGGGAGACATTACAAGATTTTTTTTTACCATGGTCACATGATCTCATTTTACCATGTCATGTAAATTTGTAGAACAATTCTCTAAAAGTGCCACAAGAGGGCGACATTTCATTCTTTTTACCAGAGTAACAAGAAAACTGGCCACAAATAATCACAAGGCTAAAATTACAGTGGTCTGTCTTCCTGCATGTGCTCTTAACATAACCTTGTAGCTGTATTTACTTAACCAGAGCTTTAGAAATATTCACTCTATCTTTAACTTAACATTATTTTCTTTCCTTTGTTTATTCATGGCGGTCTCTTGCTGTTTTTTTTTTTACTGGAAGCCCCGCCCCAAGTCACTCTATCATATCTCTAATTGGTTGCAGTAGTGAACAGGCTCGTAACATTTTAATCTCACAATTTTTTTTACAATTCTTCAAAAATGCCACAACAGGGCGAAATTACAAAGATTTTTGTTTATTATGGTCACAAGATCTCATATTAACACAACATATCATTTTATTGCAATTCTCCAAAACTGCCAAAAGAGGGCACAGTACAAGATTTTTTTTTACCATGGTCACATGATCTCATTTTACCACATCATATTAGTTTTTATAACAATTCTCTAAAAGTGCCACAAGAGGGCTGGCCACAAATAATCACAAGGCTAAAATTACAGTGGTCTGTCTTCCTGCATGTGCTCTTAACATAACCTTGTAGCTGTATTTACTCAACCAGTGCTTTAGAAGTATTCACTCTATCTTTGTTTTGACATTCTTTTCTTTTTTTTTTTTATTTGTGGCTGCTACTTTTTATACTGAAAGTCCCGCCCCCAGTCACTCCATCATATCTCTTATTGGATGCAGTAGAGAAAAAGCTGCAACCAATCAGCAGCCACTTGTATGGCAAAAATACAGAAAGACAGAAAGAGAGAACAACCAAACACAAATACATGAGAACAGAAAACACGTGTCCCTCAGGCATGTAATAATATCAAATCCCTATTTTTTTTTATTTTTTTTTTACAAATCTCCAAAACTGCCACAACAGGGCAAATTTACAAAGATTTGTTTAACCATGGTCACAAGATCTCATATTAACACATCATATTACATTTTTGCAAATCTCCAAAAATACCACAAGAGGGCGACAGTACAAGATTTTTTTTACCAACTTGGTCATATGAACTCATTTTTTTTAGTTCTCAAAACTGCCACAAGAGGGCGACATTACAAGGATTTTTTTTACCATGTTTATAAAACCTTATATCACATCATATTAGTTTTTATAACAATTCTCCAAAAGTGCCACAAGAGGGCGACATTAAAAAAAAATTTTTTACCACGGTCACAAAAAAACTGGTGGCCACAAAAAATCACAAGGCTAAAATTACAGTGGTCTGTCTACCTACATGTGCTCATAACATACGTTGTAGCTGTATTTACTTAACCAGAGCTTTAAAAGTATACACTCTATCTTTGTCTTGACATTCTTTTCTTTCCTTTTTTTTATTTGTGGCGGTCGCCTGCTGCTTTTATATTGAAAGTCTCGTCCCCAGTAAGTCCACCATGTCTTTAATTGTTTGCTCGTAACAATATCATATCACTATTTTTTTTTCTGCAATTCTTCAAAAGTGCCACAACAGGGCGGCATTATAAAGATTTTTGTTTACCAACATGGTCACATGATCTCATTTTACCACATCATAATACTTTTTAAAACAATTTTCCAAACGTGCCACAAGAGGGCGACATTATAATTTTTTTTTATTATGGTCACAAGAAAACTGGCCACAAATAATCAATGAATTAAATAATAAAAGTAAACACTCTAGCTTTGTCTTTACATTTTCATTTTCTGTATTTAGCAGACGCTTTTATCCAAAGCGTTATGAGGTTTGAACCAGCAACCTTCTGCTTACTAGTCCAGTATCTTATTTGCTAGGCTACAACTGCCCTTGACATTCTTTTTTTTTTTTTTTTTTTTATACTGAAAGTCCCGCCCCCAGTCACTCCACCATGTCTCCAATTGGTTGCAGTAGTAAACAGGCTCGTAACAATATCATAAAAATACTTTTTTTTTTAATTCTTCAAAAGTGCCAAAAGAGGGCGACAATACAAGATTTTTACCATGGTCAACAGACCTCATATTACCATATCATATTAGTTTTTATAACAATTCTCTAATTTTTTTTTTACCAGGGTCACAAGAAAACTGGCCACAAATAATCACAAGGCTAAAATTACAGTGGTCTGTCTACCTGCATGTGCTCATAGCATAGCCTTGTAGCTGTATTTATACAAACAATGCTTTTAAAAGTATACACTCTATCTTTAACTTAACATTCTTTTTTTTCCTTTATTTATTTGTGGCGGTCTCTTGCTTTTTTTTTACTGGAAGCCCCGCCATTTCTCTAATTGGTTGCAGTGGAGAAAACGCTGCAACCAATCAGCAGCCGCTTGTACTGCAAAAATACAGAAAGACAGAAAGAGAGAACAACCAAACACAAAGACATGAAAACAGAAAAAAACATGTGTCCCTCAGGCACGTAACAATATCATATCACTATTTTTTTTTTTTTACAAATCTCCAAAAGTGCCACAACAGGGCAACATTAAAAATATTTGTTTTACCATGGTCACAAGATCTCATATTACCACATCATATTACTTTTGTGCCATTCTCCAAAAGTGCCACAACAAGGCAACATTAAAAAAATTTGTTTTACCATGGTCACAAAACCTCATATTACCATATCATATTAGTTTTTTTAACAATTCTCCAAAACTGCCACAAGAGGGCGACAATACAAGATTATTTTTTTACCATGGTCAACACACCTCATATTACCACATCATAATAGTTTTCCAAAAGTGCCCAAAGATTTTTTTACCATGATCACAAGATCTCATATTAACACATCATATTACTTTTTTGCAAATCTCCATAAGTGCCACAAGAGGGCGACATTACAAGGATTTTTTTTACCAACATGGTCACGAACTCATTTTACCATATCATGTTAATTTTTATGACAATTCTCTAAAAGTGCCACATGAGGGCGACATTATGTCTACATAACTATGTTGATATAAACACCGTGAACAACATTGATCATTTGTAACAACATTTACCCTTCTGGGCCACTGTACTAATTTCCTTCGGAATCAATAAAGTATCTATCTATCTATCTATCTATCTATCTATCTATCTATCTATCTATCTATCTATCTATCTATCTATCTATCTATCTATCTATCTATCTATCTATCTATCTATCTACCTACCTACCTACCTACCTACCTACCTACCTACCTACCTACCTATCGATCGATCGATCTTTTTAGCAATTATCCAAAAGTGCCACAACAGGGCGACATTACAAATTATGTTTTTTGTACCATGCTCACAAGAAATCTGGTGGCCACAAATAAGCACAAGGCTAAAATTACAGTGGTCTGTCTACCTGCATGTGCTCTTAACATAGCCTGTAGCTTTATTTACTTAACCAGTACTTTCAAAGTATACATTGTAATTGGTTGCAGTAGAGAACAGGCTGCAACCAATCAGCAGCCACTTGTACTGCTGATGCTTAGTCACTTCACCATCGGCCTTTCCCAAACCGTTCCCTCCTCACTAACACTCCACTACAGAGTCACACTCCATATGAAGTCACACTCTGTGCTGTGAAGGATGCTTCCAATTAAAGGGAGGGTCTAAATTCAGGAGTCAACTCTGGGACGCCCTCTTTGCTTTCGAGCGGAAGAAGGAAGCTGCCGTCACCATGGCTACAGATAGACGCTTTTCTCACCTTGTCTTCATGTCTTGCGCTCCGTTATCATTTCAGCATCTCCAAGCGGAAATACGAGCTTAGGAGACGCAAGCACCTGCTACTTTATAACTAGTATAAATGTATAGTTATGTTTTAATTCTCCAAAAAATCAGAGTCAGAGAGTCAGAGTCAGAGAGGTTTTATTGTCATTTCAGCTACATACAAGTACGTATTGAAACGAAACAGCGTTCCTCTAGGATCACGGTGTAACACGGTACAAAAAGTGCAAGACAATACAAAAACAGTGCAAATACAACAATAATACAAAAAATCCTATAATAAATAACTACAAAAGATATTCCTAATTATCCCTAATCTAAACAAGTAATTAGAAGACAGGACTAAAGACAAGTGTTAGTACATGATGGTGAATAGATGGTACAATGGTTCATGAGGTAGTGACATGTTGTACATTAGCAGCGTAAAATTGGCAATGCAGATAAGGTGCCTAAAAAGTAAATATGGTGCAAAATACAAGTAAGGTGCAGAAATTATTGTGCATTTCCAGGAGGTGTGCAAAAATGCAAGTAACAGTCAAAAATGCAAGTAACAGTCAAAAATGCAAGTAACATAGTCAAAAATGCAAGTAACAGTCAATACAGATCAGTGTGTGGCAGCAGAAAATTTCCGGAGGAAATTGTTACAGTCCTGAGTTTAGAAGTCTGATTGCTTGAGGGATAAAACTGTTACACAGTCTGGTTGTGTTAGTCCGGATGCTGCGGTATCGTCTCCCAGACGGGAGCAGAGTAAAAAGTCCATGTGATGGATGGGTTGGATCGTCCACAATGCTGAGAGCTTTGCGGATGCAGCGGGTGTTAAAAATGTCCGTGAGAGATGGAAGAGCGACCCCGATGATCTTTTCAGCTGTCCTCACTACTCGCTGGAGAGTCTTGCGGTCCGACGCAGTACAATTTCCGAACCAGACAGTGATGCAGCCGCTCAGGATGCTCTCGATTGTTCCTCTGTAGAACGTGGTGAGAATGGGGGGTGGCAGATGAGCTTTCCTCAGTCTTCTCAAAAAGTAGAGACGCTGCTGGGCTTTCTTGGTGATGGAACTGGTGTTGAGGGTCCAGGTGAGATTCTCCTCCAGATGAACACCGAGAAATTTGGTGCTCTTGACGATCTCAACAGATGAGCCGTCGATGTGCAGTGGGGAGTGGTCCCTTAGTGTCTTTCTAAAGTCAATGACCATCTCTTTGGTTTTATCCACATTCAGAGACAGGTTGTTGACTTGGCACCAGTCCGTTAGATGTTGTACCTCCTCTCTGTACGCTGACTCATCGTTGTTGCTGATGAGTCCCACCACAGTTGTGTCGTCTGCAAACTTAACGATGGAATTCGAGCTGTGCATTGCTGTACAGTCGTGCGTAAGCAGAGTAAACAGCAGTGGACTGAGCACACAGCCTTGGGGAGCGCCGGTGCTCAGTGTGGTGGTGCTGGAGGTGTTCTTACCGATCCGGACGGACTGAGGTCTCTCAGTCAAGAAGTCCAGGATCCAGTTGCAGAGAGAGGTGTTCAGGCCCAGCGTGCTCAGCTTTCCAATTAGATGCTGAGGAATGATGGTGTTGAATGCTGAGCTAAAGTCTATGAACAGCATCCTGACGTAAGTGTTCTTTCTGTCCAGGTGTGTAGAAGCCAGGTGAAGTGTGGTGGATATGGCGTCGTCCGTTGAGCGGTTAGGACGGTACGCAAACTGCAGTGGGTCCATGGTGGGAGGCAGTAGTGTCTTAATATGCCTCATGACTAGTTTCTCGAAGCACTTTGTGATGATAGGCGTGAGTGCTACGGGACGATAGTCGTTGAAGCATGACACAGATGACTTCTTTGGCACGGGTACGATGGTGGTCGTCTTGAGGCACGTTGGAACGATGGCGCTGCTCAGGGAGATGTTGAAGATGTCAGTGAAGATGATCTTGTGACCATGTTGAAAAAATTGTGATGTTGCCTTCTTGTGGCACTTTTAAAACATTGTTAAAAATGAGTTATGATATGGCAATATGAGATCTTGTGACCATGGTAAAAAAAAATTATTGTGATGTTGACCTCTTTTGGCACTTTTGGAGAATTGTAAAAAAGTCATTTGAAATGTTAAAACACTATATTGCCAAAAGTTTTCACTCACCCATGCAAATCATTGAATTCAGGTGTTCCAATCACTTCCATGGCCACAGGTGTATAAAATCAAGCACCTAGGCATGCAGACTGCTTCTACAAACTTTACTGAAAAAATGGGTCTCAGGAGCTCAGTGAATTCCAGTATGGTACTGTAATAAGATGCCACCTGTGCAACAAGTCGTGAAATTTCCTCGCTACTAAATATTCCACAATCGACTGTCAGTGCTATTATAACAAAGTGGAAGCGATTGGGAACAACAGCCATGAAGTGTTAGTGCCATGTAAAATAACAGAGCTGAGGCTCATAGTGCACAGAGGTCGCCAATTTTCTGCAGTCAATTGCTACAGACCTCCAAACTTCATGTGGCCTTCAGATTAGCTCAAGAACAGTGTGTAGAGCTTCATGGAATGCAGCCGAGCAGCTGCATCCAAGTCTTACATCACCAAGCATAATGCAATGCGTCGGATGCAGTGGTGTAGAGCACACCGTCACTGGACTCTAGAGCAGTGGAGACGTGTTCTCTGGAGTGACGAATCACGCTTCTCTGTCTGGCAACCCGATCGACGAGTCTGGGTTTGGCGGTTGCCGGGGGAACAGTACTTGTCTGACTGCATTGTGCCGAGTGTAAAGTGTGGTGGAGGGGGGATTATGGTGTGGGGTTGTTTTTCAGGAGTTGGGCTCGGCCCCTTAGTTCCAGTGAAAGGAAATCTTAATGCTTCAGCATACCAAGAGATTGTGGACAATTTCATGCTCCCAACTTTGTGTTCCCAGTTTGGGGATGGCCCCTTCCTGTTCCAACATGACTGTGCACCAGAGATAATGCATAAAGACTTAGACGAGCGAGTTTGGTGTGGAAGAACTCGACTGGTCTTCACAGAGTCCTGACCTCAACTCGATAGAACACCTTTGGGATGAATTAGAGCTGAGACTGCGAGCCAGGCCTTCTCGTCCAACATCAGTATCTGACCTCACAAATGCGCTTCTGAAAGAATGGTCAAAATTCCCATAAACACACTCCTAAACCTTGTGGAAAGCCTTCCTTGAAGAGTTGAGGCTGTTATAGCTGCTAAGGGTGGGCCGACATCATATTAAACCCTATGGATTAAGAATGATACGTCACTCAAGTTCATATAGGTGTGAAGGCAGGTGAGTGAATACTTATGGCAATATATTATATGTCTTGTGACCATAATAGAAAAAATCTTTGTAATGTCGCCCTCTTAGAACACTTTTGGAGAATTGTTAAAAAAAATAACATGAAATGGTAAAATGAAAACATGTGACCATGTTGGTAAAAAAATGTCGTGTTTGGTTGTTCTCTCTTTCTGTCATTTTGCAGTACAAGTGGCTGCTGATTGGTTGCAGCCTGTTCTCCACTGCAACCAATAACAGATATACCCCCAATCCCAATCCGCTCCCTACTCACTCCCCCCTCTCCACTCCACCTCCGTTTGAGCGTTCACGTGGAGTGCTCGCCACATTAAGGGCTGTTCCAAAGTAATTAGGACGGAGGGGAAGTGAACTGTAAAACCCTTCAACAGCGAGTGAACACAAGAGCACAATCAACCACCACACTCCACAGAAGTGCAGCTAGGAAAGGTGAATGGAGGAAACAACTTACAAATGTAAAATATTATATTAAATTATCCTCATAAGGTGTTAGGGAAAATGTAGGCACAGTCTTCTTCAGTCTTTTTAAAGAAAGTAATGAAATCTGTGATCAGTGAACTTAAACTTCATAAATGGCAAAATTATTTTACCCCAACAATACCATCACTAACATTATTATCATATTTACAGTTTTTTTCTCAGTGGCTTTGGTGCATTTCTCACATCACTATTAACATTTGCACAACAGTAAGTGCATTTCTCAAAACAATTAGTACAAACTGCAAAACCTAGTTGATAACTTGCAAAAGCGTGTCACTTGCTCCAAATGGAAAGTTCATTCCTCAAAAGCAAGTATTCATGTCAATGAAAGTGTCAGGGTCATCAAAATAAAAAGTCCTGACTCCATTGTTTATGAACAAGATAGTCAAATGGCTTTGTCATGTTTTCATTATGACAGTTCACTCTGTGTTTTCCAGTGCAAAAAAGTCAGATCATGGTGACACTACCTGAAAATGCTCAAGACAGCACTATACACTATTAGCACACCCATCTGAAATCTACACATTACTACACATTATAAGTTACACATTACTGTATTTAGTGAGGTAAATGAGTACAAGACACTCAATATGTACAGTGTATCACAAAAGTGAGTACACCCCTCACATTTCTGCAAATATTTAAGTATATCTTTTCATGGGACAACACTATAGACATGAAACTTGGATATAACTTAGAGTAGTCAGTGTACAGCTTGTATAGCAGTGTAGATTTACTGTCTTCTGAAAATAACTCAACACACAGCCATTAATGTCTAAATGGCTGGCAACATAAGTGAGTACACCCCACAGTGAACATGTCCAAATTGTGCCCAAATGTGTCGTTGTCCCTCCCTGGTGTCATGTGTCAAGGTCCCAGGTGTAAATGGGGAGCAGGGCTGTTAAATTTGGTGTTTTGGGTACAATTCTCTCATACTGGCCACTGGATATTCCACATGGCACCTCATGGCAAAGAACTATCTGAGGATGTGAGAAATAGAATTGTTGCTCTCCACAAAGATGGCCTGGGCTATAAGAAGATTGCTAACACCCTGAAACTGAGCTACAGCATGGTGGCCAAGGTCATACAGCGGTTTTCCAGGACAGGTTCCACTCGGAACAGGCTTCGCCAGGGTCGACCAAAGAAGTTGAGTCCACGTGTTCGGCGTCATATCCAGAGGTTGGCTTTAAAAAATAGACACATGAGTGCTGCCAGCATTGCTGCAGAGGTTGAAGACGTGGGAGGTCAGCCTGTCAGTGCTCAGACCATACGCCGCACACTGCATCAACTCGGTCTGCATGGTCGTCATCCCAGAAGGAAGCTGACGCACAAGAAAGCCCGCAAACAGTTTGCTGAAGACAGGCAGTCCAAGAACATGGATTACTGGAATGCCCTGTGGTCTGACGAGACCAAGATAAACTTGTTTGGCTCAGATGGTGTCCAGCATGTGTGGCGGCGCCCTGGTGAGAAGTACCAAGACAACTGTATCTTGCCTACAGTCAAGCATGGTGGTGGTAGCATCATGGTCTTGGGCTGCATGAGTGTTGCTGGCACTGGGGAGCTGCGGTTCATTGAGGGAAACATGAATTCCAACATGTACTGTGACATTCTGAAACAAGCATGATCCCCTCCCTTCGAAAACTGGGCCTCATGGCAGTTTTCCAACAGGATAACGACCCCAAACACAACCTCCAAGATGACAACTGCCTTGCTGAGGAAGCTGAAGGTAAAGGTGATGGACTAAACCCAATTGAGCACCTGTGGCGCATCCTCAAGTGGAAGGTGGAGGAGTTCAAGGTGTCTAACATCCACCAGCTCCGTGATGTCATCATGGAGGAGTGGAAGAGGATTCCAGTAGCAACCTGTGCAGCTCTGGTGAATTCCATGCCCAGGAGGGTTAAGGCAGTGCTGGATAATAATGGTGGTCACACAAAATATTGACACTTTGGGCACAATTTGGACATGTTCACTGTGGGGTGTACTCACTTATGTTGCCAGCCATTTAGACATTAATGGCTGTGTGTTGAGTTATTTTCAGAAGACAGTAAATCTACACTGCTATACAAGCTGTACACTGACTACTCTAAGTTATATCCAAGTTTCATGTCTATAGTGTTGTCCCATGAAAAGATATAATGAAATATTTGAAATGTGAGGGGTGTACTCACTTTTGTGATACACTGTATGTTTCACATTTTTACTGAATATGCTCTTTGCAATTCTAATTTGTTCACAGCATTGTGCTATAGCAAAGTACAAACTTATTTACAACAAACATAAGAAACACCCTTTGGGTAGAGCTGTGCACAACTGTAAACAATATTGCAGTACATATTGGAACTGAATTGGAACATACAACATACACAGTACTGTAAATCATTATTGCACATCCAGACATTCCTGTCTGTCTGGCCACATATTTTCATCGACATTACAGCGAATATCATCCCTGGCAATGCAGCAAGGAAAGTATCTCCTTAAGTAGCAAATCCAAATCCATCCATGGCCACTAGCAGGGCCATTTGGGTATGTGGATGCCGGTCATATACCTTCCACCTTCAGGCAGAGAAAAACTCCTCTATTGGATTAAGGAATGAGGAGTAGGGAGGGAGATATTCCACCAGCATCCTTTCATGTGCTGCAAACCACTGTCTGACCAAATCTAAGTGGTGAAAACTCACATTATCCCATATTACAACATACTTGTTCAGATGGTCTCCATTTAGACCCCTCTCATTCTCAGGGATTATGTCCCAGTAAAGAGTGTCTAAAAAAGTCAGCAAATGTTTTGGTAAGATTTGCTTGACTGATCTTGAGAAATAGTTCAACATTTTTGTATGTAATGATTTAAGCAATGAAATGAGGACTATTAGTTTAATAGGGAATGACTATTCAGCATTCATAAGTATAGTTCATTTTGACAGACATGACATAAGCAAATGATAATGTTATAAAACAGCAGAGAATTGTATGGAAGCAATTGATGCATGTCCAAAAGCATTTGTAATTTGTTGGAAGGGATGAGAAACTGCTACTATGATGTGCACAAATGACTAAATCTTGTGGAGGCTGAACTAACAGTTATGAGAATTTTAATTCTGATCAGAGAAATGCACCAAAGCAATTGAGAAAAACTGTAACACCATTTTTTGGAGAATTAAAACATAACTATACATTTATACTAGTTATAAAGTAGCAGGTTCTTGCGTCTCCTAAGCTCGTATTTCCGCTTGGAGATGCTGAAATGATAACGGAGCGCAAGACATGACGGCAAGGCAAGAAAAGCATCTATCTGTAGCCATGGTGACGGCAGCTTCCTTATTCCACTCGAAAGCAAAGAGGGCGTCCCAAAGTTGACTCCTGAATTTAGACCCTCCCCTTAATTGGAAGCTCCCTTCACAGCACAGTGTGACTTCATATGGAGTGTGACTCTGTAGTGGAGTGTTAGTGAGGAGGGAACGGTTTGGGAAAGGCCGATGGTGAAGTGACTAAACATAAGCAGTACAAGTGGCTGCTGATTGGTTGCAGCCTGTTCTCTACTGCAACCAATTACAATGTATACTTTTAAAGTACTGGTTAAGTAAATACAGCTACAGGCTATGTTAAGAGCACATGCAGGTAGACAGACCACTGTAATTTTAGCCTTGTGCTTATTTGTGGCCACCAGTTTTCTTGTGAGCATGGTACAAAAAAAATCTTGTAATGTCGCCCTTTTGTGGCACTTTTGGAGAATTGCTAAAAAGATAGATGATAGATAGATAGATAGATAGATAGATAGATAGATATAAGCCACAACACAAATAAAAAAAGTCACAACGCAAATAAAAAGTCACAACGCAAATAAATTAAGCCACAACACAAATAAAAAAAGTCACAACGCAAATAAAAAGTCACAACGCAAATAAATTAAGCCACAACACGAATTAAAAAAGTCACAATGCAAATAAATTAAGCCACAACACAAATAAAACTAGTCACAACACAAATAAAACTAGTCACAACGCAAATAAAACTAGTCACAACGCAAATTAAAAAAGTCACAACGCAAATAAATTAAGCCAAATACAAAGACAAGACAAACATAGAGTCTATACTTTTAAAGCACTGGTTAAGTAAATACAGCTACAAGGTTATGTTATGAGCACATGCAGGTAGACAGAGCAATGTAATTTTAACCTTGTGATTATTTGTGGCCAGTTTTCTTGTGACCATGGTAAAACAAAATTGAGCTGTCGCCCTCTTGTGGCATTTTTGGAGAATTGTTATGAAAACTAATATGATATGGTAATATGAGGTCTGTTGACCATGGTAAAATAAATATTTGTAATGTCGCCCTCTTGTGGCAGTTTTGGGGAATTGTAAAAAAGTAATATGATGTGGTAATATGAGATCCTGTGACCATGGTAAAAGAAATATTTGTAATGTCGCCCTGTTGTGGCACTTTTAGGGAATTGTAAAAAAAAAAATATTGATTTGATATTGTAACTTGCCTGAGGGACACATGTTTTTTTCTGTTTTCATATATTTGTGTTTGGTTGTTCTCTCTTTTTTTGTCTTTCTGCCTTTTAGCAGTACAAGTGGCTGCTGATTGAATGCAGCGTTTTATCCACTGCATCCAATGAGAGATATGGTTGAGTGACTGGGGGCGGGGCTTCCAGTAAAAAACACAGCAAGAGACCGGCATGATTAAAAAAAAGAAAAGGATAGAATGTCAAGACAAAGATAGAGTGTATACTTCTAAAGCACTGGTTCAGTAAATACAGCTACAAGGTTATGTTATGAGCACATGCAGGAAGACAGACCACTGTAATTTTAGCCTTGTGATTATTTGTGGCCTGTTTTCTTGTGACTGTGGTTAAAAAAAAAAATTGTAATGTCGCCCTCTTGTGGCAGTGTTGGAGAATTGCAATAAAGTAATATGATGTGGTAATATGAGGTTTTGTGAATATGGAAAAAAAAAGATCCTTGTAATGTCGTCATCGTCGTCTTGTGGCAGTTTTGGAAAACTGTAAAAAAAATTACCATGACATGGTAAAATGAGCTCATGTGACCGAATTGGTAAAAAAAATATTTTAATGTCGCCCTCTTAAGGCACTTTTGAAAAATTGCAAAAAAAATAGTGATATGATATTGTTACGAGCCTGTTCTCTACTGCAACCATTTAGAGACATGGTGGAGTGACTGGGGACTTTCAATATGAAAAAAAGGGCAGTTGTAGCTTAACGGTTAAGATACTGGACTAGTAAGCAGAAGGTTGATGGTTCAAACCTCATCACTGTCAGGCTGCCACCGTTGGGCCCTTGAGCAAGGCCCTTAACCCTCAATTGCTTAGACTGCAAAATGTAAGTCGCTTTGGATAAAAGCGTCTGCTGAATGCTGAAAATTTAAAGACAAAGCAAGAGTGTTTACTTTTATTATTTGTGGCCAGTTTTGTTGTGACCATGGTAAAAAGAAATTGAAATGTCGCCCTTCTGTGGCACTTTTGGAAAATTGTTTTAAAAAGTAATATGTTGGTAAAGACCATGTTGGTAAACAAAAATCTTCCCTCGCCCTGTTGTGGCACTTTTGAAGAATTGCAAAAAAAAAAAAAAATTGTGATAATATATTGTTACGAGCCTGTTCTCCACTGCAAACAATTAAAGACATGGTGGAGTTACTGGGGACGAGACTTTCAATATAAAAGCAGCAGGCGACCTGTATACTTTGAAAGCTCTGGTTAAGTAAATACAGCTACAACGTATGTTGTGAGCACATGCAGGTAAACAGAGCAATGTAATTTTAGCCTTGTGTTTATTTGTGGCCACCAGATTTCTTGTGACAGTGGTAAAAACAACAATTGAGATGTCGCCCTCTTGTTGCATTTTTGGAGAATTGTTACAATTGAAAAATTAACATGATATGGTGAAATGAGTTCATGTGACCAAGTTGATAAAAAAAAAATCTTGTAATGTCGCCCTCTTGTGGCACTTTTGGAGATTTGCAAAAAAGTAATATGTTGTGTTAATATGAGATCTTGTGACCATAATAAACAAAAATCTTTGTAATGTCGCCTTGTTGTGGCACTTTTGAAGAATTGTGAAAAAAAAAAATAGTGATATGATATTGTTACGAGCCTGTTAACTACTGCAACCAATTAGAGACATGGTGGAGTGACTGTGGGCGGGACTTTCAGTATAAAAAAAAAAAGAAAATAATGTCAAGGGCAGTTGTAGCCTAGCGGTTAAGATACTGGACTAGTAAGCAGAAGGTTGCTGGTTCAAAGCTCATCACTGCCAGGCTGTCACCGTTGGGCCCTTGAGCAAGGCCCTTAACCCTCAATTGCTTAGACTGCAAAATATAAGTCGCTTTGGATAAAAGCATCTGCTAAATGCTGTAAAGGCAAAGCTAGAGTGTTTACTTTTATTAATTGATTATTTGTGGCCATTTTTTTTGTGACCGTGGTAAAAAAGAAATTGTAATGTCGCCCTCTTGTGGCACTTTTTGAGCATTGCAAAAAAAGTTATATGATGTGGTAATATGAGGTCTTTTGACCATGGTAAAAAAAGATCCTTGTAATGTCGCTGTCTTGTGGCAGTTTTGGAAAACTGTAAAAAAAAAATTCACATGATATGGTAAAATGAGTTCATGTGACCAAATGGGTAAAAATATCTATTTTAATATATTTTAATAAAATATATTAAAATATATATTAAATAAAATATATTTTAATGTCGCCCTGTTGTGGCACTTTTAAAAAATTGCAAAAAAGTAATATGATGTGGTAATATGGGATCTTGTGATCATGTTAAATAAATCTTTGTCGCCCTGTTGTGGCACCTTTGGAGAATAAAAAAAAAAAATAGTGATATGATATTGTTACGTGCATGTATTAGTGTTTGGTTGTTCTCTCTTTCTGTCTTTTTGCAGTACAAGTGTCTGCTGATGTTATGAGCACATGCAGGTAGACAGACCACTGTAATTTTAGCCTTGTGATTATTTGTGGACACCAGTTTTCATGTGACTATGGTAAAAAAAAATAAATTAAAATGTCGCCCTCTACTAACATTATATATTATTATATCATATTATGGTGAAATGAGATCATGTGACCATGCTGTTAAAAAAAATCTTGTAATGTCGCCCTCTTGTGGCACTTTTGGAGAATTGCAAAATAAAAAAATAGTGATATGATATTGTTACATGCCTGAGGGAAACGTTTTTTTTTTCTTTTATGTATTTGTGTTTGGTTGTTTTTTTTTTTTTGGTTGCAGCGTTTTCTCCACTGCATCCAATGAGAGGCATGGTGGAATGACTAAGCATCAGCAGTACAAGTGGCTGCTGATTGGTTGCAGCCTGTTCTCCACTGCAACCAATGAGCGATAGGGTGGAGTGACTGAGGGCGGGGCTTCTAGTAAAAAAACAGCAGGAGACAGTTTTGGAAAACTTAAAAAAAAAATTTACATGATATGGTAAAATGTGTTCATATGACCAAGTTGGTTATAAAAAAATCTTGTAATGTCGCCCTCTTGTGGCACTTTTGGAGATTTGCAAAAAAGTAATATTATGTTGTAATATGAGATCTTGTGACCATGGTAAAAAAAAAATCTTTGTAATGTCGCCCTGTTGTGGAACTTTTGGGGAATAAAAAAAAAAAATAGTGATTTCATATTGTTACATGCCTGAGGGACACGTGTTTTTTTTGTTTTCATGTCTTTGTGTTTGGTTGTGCTCTGTTTCTGTCTTCCTGTATTTTTGCAGTACAAGTGGCTGCTGATTAGTTGCAGCCTGTTTTCCACTGCAACCAATCAGATATATGATGGACTGACTGGGGATAAGCAGTACAAGTGGTTGCTGATTGGTTTAAGCCTGTTCTTCACTGCATCCAATTAGAGAAATGGTGGAGTAGCTGGGGGCGGGGCTTCCAGTAAAAAAAACAGCAAGAGACCGCCACGAATAAAAAAAGAAAATGATGTCAATACAAAGATAGAGTGTATACTTTTAAAGCACTGGTTGAGTAAATACAACTACAAGGTTATGTTATGAGCACATTCAGGAAGACAGACCACTGTAATTTTAGCCTTTTGATTATTTGTAGCCAGTTTTCTTGTGACCATGGTAAAAAAAAAAAAAAAAAAGAAAGAAATGTCGCCCTCTTTTGGCACTTTTAAAGAATTGTTATAAAAGCTAATATGATATGGTAATATGAGTTCTGTTGACCATGGTAAAGCAAAAAATCATTGTAATGTCGCCCTTTTGTGGCAGTGTTTTAAAAAACTGTAAAACAAATTAACATGATATTTAAACTTAGATCATGTGACCATGGAAAAAAAATCTTGTAATGTCTCCCTCTTTTGGCACTTTTGGAGAATTGCAATAAAATAATATGTTGTGTTAATATGAGATCTTGTGACCATAATAAACAAAAATCTTTGTAATGTCGCCCTGTTGTGGCACTTTTAAAGAAGTGTTGAAAAAAAATTGTGATATGATATTGTTACGAGCCTGTTAACTACTGCAACCAATTAGAGACATGGTGGAGTGACTGTGGGTGGGACTTTCAGTATAAACAAAAAAAGAAAAGAATGTCAAGGGCAGTTGTAGCCTAGCGGTTAAGCTACTGGGCTAGCAAGCAGAAGGTTGATTGTTCAAACCTCATCACTGCCAGGCTGCCACCGTTGGGCTCTTGAGCAAGGCCCTTAACCCTCAATTGCTTAGACTGCAAAATGTAAGTCGCTTTGGATAAAAGCGTCTGCTAAATACTGACAATGTAAAGACAAAGTTAGAGTGTATACTTTTATTATTTGATTAATTGATTATTTGTGGCCAGTTTTCTTGTGACCATAATAAAAAAATTGTAATGTCGCCCTCTTGTGGCACTTTTGAAGAATTGCAAAAAAAAGTTATTATAATTTATATTATATAATATAATATTATGTGGTAATATGAGGTCTTTTAACCATAGTAAAAAAAATCCTTGTAATGTCGCTGCTTTGTGGTGTCACGCTTTGAGCCTCTGTGTGTGCTCCTGAGGTGCCACGCCCCCCTCTCCATGAGCACACTGTCTCCTGCCACACCCCGTTCCTGATTGGCTCTTCTGGGCTAATTAGCTCCAGCTGCTCCTAATAAAAGGAGGCAGCTTCTCAACAGACGCTGAGAACTATTCTTCTGAACTGGGTTATGGTGTTGGTCTCTGTGTTGGTCTCTGTGTTGGTCTCTGTGTTGGTCTCTGTGTTGGTCTCTGTGTTGGTCTCTGTGTTGGTCTCTGTGTTGGTCTCTGTGTTGGTCTCTGTGTTGGTCTCTGTGTTGGTCTCTGTGTTGGTCTCTGTGTTGGTCTCTGTGTTGGTCTCTGTGTTGGTCTCTGTGTTGGTCTCTGTGTTGGTCTCTGTGTTGGTCTCTGTGTTGGTCTCTGTGTTGGTCTCTGTGTTGGTCTCTGTGTTGGTCTCTGTGTTGGTCTCTGTGTTGGTCTCTGTGTTGGTCTCTGTGTTGGTCTCTGTGTTGGTCTCTGTGTTGGTCTCTGTGTTGGTCTCTGTGTTGGTCTCTGTGTTGGTCTCTGTGTTGGTCTCTGTGTTGGTCTCTGTGTTGGTCTCTGTGTTGGTCTCTGTGTTACTAGCCGTGTACTTAGTTTATGTTACTAGCCGTGTGTTTAGCTTTGTGTTTAGCTTATGTTACTAGCCGTGTACTTAGTTTGTGTTACTAGCCGTGTACTTAGTTTATGTTTAGTTAGCTGTGTTTAGTTTTGTTTAGCCCTGCTTTGTTGGTCTTGTCTTTTGTTATTAATAAATATCCTTTGTTAGTTTTTACATCTCTGCGTTTGTGTCCACCCCTA
The DNA here is from genome assembly GCF_030014385.1 of Trichomycterus rosablanca. Lineage (NCBI taxonomy): Eukaryota > Metazoa > Chordata > Actinopteri > Siluriformes > Trichomycteridae > Trichomycterus > Trichomycterus rosablanca. The sequence goes on from NC_086002.1 coordinate 24,548,191, forward strand.
TTGTCTTGTCCCTAGACCCCCTCGTGACATGTGGCAGTTTTGGAAAACTGTAAAAAAAAATTAACATGATATGGTAAAATAAGTTCATGTGACCGAACGGGTAAAAAAAAAAAAAAATTTTAATGTCGCCCTGTTGTGGCACTTTTGGAGAACTGTAAAAAACAAATTGTGAGATGATATTGTTACGTGCCTGAAGGACACAGTGTTTTTTTGTCTGTTTTCATGTACAGTATTTGTGTTTGGTTGTTCTCTCTTTCTGTCTTTCTGTATTTTTGCAGTACAAGTGGCGGCTGATTGGTTGCAGCGTTTTCTCCACTGCATTCAATGAGAGCTATGATGGAGTGACAGGGGGCGGGACTTTTAGTAAAAAAGCAGCAGACGACCGCCACAAATAAAAAAAAGAAAGAAAAGAATGTCGAGACAAAGATAGAGTGTATACTTCTAAAGCACTGGTTAAGTAAATACAGCTACAAGGTAATGTTATGAGCACATGCAGGTAGACAGACCACTGTAATTTTAGCCTTGTGATTATTTGTGGTCAGTCAAAAAAAAATTGAAATGTCGCCCTCTTGTATCAGTTTTGGATATTTGTTATAAAAACTAATATTATTTTTTATTATATAATATTATGGTAAAATGAGATCATGTGACCTAGCTGGTAAAAAAAATCTTGTAATGTCGCCCTCTTGTGGCACTTTTGGAGAATTGAAAAATAAAAAAATACTGATATGATATTGTTACGTGCCTGAGGGACACGTTTTTTTTTTCTGTTTTCATGTATTTGTGTTTGGTTGTTCTCTCTTTCTGTCTTTTTGCAGTACAAGTGGCTTCTGATTGGTTGCAGCCTGTTCTACACTGCAACCAATGAGCAATAGGGTGGAGTGACTGAGGGCGGGGCTTCCAGTTAAAAACAGCAGGAGACCGCCAGAAATAAAAAACAAAGTAAAGAATGTCAGGATAAAGATAGAGTGTATACTTAAATCATATACGTATGAAAGCTCTGGTTAATTAAATACAGCTTTACGGCTATGTTATGAGCATATGCAGGTAGACAGACCACTGTAATTTTGGCCTTATGTTTATTTGTGACCACCAGATTTCTTTTGACCGTGGTAAAAAAAAAAAATGTGTTGCTTCCCTCTGGTGGAACCTTTGGAGAATTGTAAAAAGTAATATGATATGTTAATATTCCCAGATTTTACCAATTCTTCCCTGTCTCAGGTCTGCAATCTTGCTGTCATTCTAGACTCCACTCTTTCTTTTGAATTTCACATAAAAAATGTTGCTAAAACTGGATATTTTCACCTTAAGAACATCTCTAGACTGTGCTCCTTTCTTTCATTCTCTTCAACTGAAACTATTGTAATGGACTATTGTAATGCTGTTCTTTATGTACGGTGGCCGAGAAGTGCAAAACAAATTTACATTTCAGAAAACAAAATTACAAAAAAACTAAAACAAATTTACAACAAAAGCAAAAACAAATTTACAAGTGCTCGGGTACCCAGTGTTTGTAAATTTGTTTTGGCATATGTAAAAGTGTTTCAGCACTTGTAAATTTATTTTCGGCATATGTAATTTTGTTTTCTAAAATGTATATTTGTTTTGCACTTCCCGGCCGCACATTTCTGACGGAAAAGGCAGGGAAACCGGAAGTGCGTGTTGCTTACCTGCTGTCAATCAAACTGTTTCTCAGCGATAAAGTGAACGGAGTTTGTGATGGTGACGATAAACAAGGTTTTGTCTAGTTTGTGGAAATCATTTTATCCAGTTGACCCGCTATTGTTTTTCTTGTGGAAAGTTTTGTGCAGATGTTTAGACGTGGCGTGTGCATCTCTATTTACCGTCCGCTCTTCTAAACATCTAAGGAATTCCCACAAGAACAACAAAAGCGAAATAATGAAAATAATTAACACAAAATGGACAAAACATTGTTTATTAGGGACGGAACATTTGATACCGAGGCTTGTTGAAGCTTGTTTCACTTTTGTAACACTGGACTCAGCATGTGCGGGACTGATGAAGCTTTGTGCTGAGTTTTATCTCACTCACTATATAAGAGACAATCAAACCAGGGTCACCCACCGTCCTGTAACATACACAATCCTGCTTTATCTGGAGACCAAACACCGCGTTCAGTACTGAACTGATACAGGACGCTTTGTTCCGTATTTTTATCAATGGGAGACGGTGTGGTGTATAAAACAGAAGGAAACTGCTGCTTAATTCATTATATTAAGTAGTGTTCACTTTTATTCTTAGTAACGTGACATAACCTGTTTAATACACCGCTGTATGTGTAGCACAGTGGGCGGAGTGCGTTGTTTTGCCTAAAATATGGTTCTGACTTATTATAAAGAATGAAAATAATAAATTTTAAACACCATAAATAAAACCTTTGTTCTCATGACTGTGTAAGGTCCCCCCCTGCTGCTATAACCAGCGCACACACACCGTTACTAAGAATAAAAGTGAACACTACTTAATATAATTCCCTCAGTCTCCCATTGATAAAAATACGGAACAAAGCGTCCTGTATCAGTTCAATACTGAACGCGGCGTTTAGTCTCCAGATATAGAAGGATTGTGTATGTTACAGGACGGTGGGTGACCCTGGTTTGATTGTCTCTTATATAGTGAGTGAGATAAAACACAGCACAAAGCTTCATCAGTCCCGCACATGCTGCTTTAATATAAGCTCCGATACACTGAGTCCAGTGTTACAAAAGTGAAACAAGCTTTAAAGCCTCGGTATCAGATGTTCCGTCCCTAATAAACAATGTTTTGTCCATTTTGTGTTAATTATTTTCATTATTTCGCTTTTGTTGTTCTTGTGGGAATTCCTTAGATGTTTAGAAGAGCGGACGGTAAATAGAGATGCACACGCCACGTCTAAACATCTGCACAAAACTTTCCACAAGAAAAACAATAGCGGGTCAACTGGATAAAATGATTTCCACAAACTAGACAAAACCTTGTTTATCGTCACCATCACAAACTCCGTTCACTTTATCGCTGAGAAACAGTTTGATTGACAGCAGGTAAGCAACACGCACTTCCGGTTTATTGTCCCTGCCTTTTCCGTCAGAAATGTGCGGCAAAACAAATATACAAAACAAAGTGCAAAACAAATATACATTTTAGAAAACAAAATTACATATGCCGAAAATAAATTTACAAGTGCTGAAACACTTTTACATATGCCAAAACAAATTTACAAACACTGGGTACCCGAGCACTTGTAAATTTGTTTTTGCTTTTGTTGTAAATTTGTTTTAGTTTTTTTGTAATTTTGTTTTCTGAAATGTAAATTTGTTTTGCACTTCTCGGCCACCGTATTTATGGGCTCCCTGCCTCCGGGCTAAAGAGGCTACAGCATGTACAAAATTCAGCCGCGAGGGTCCTAACACATTCAAGATCACGTGATCACATAACTCCTTCACTTAAACAGCCCCACTGGCCACCCATCCAATACCACATTCAATATAAGGTTCTTTTGTTGGTTTTTAAAGCCTTGCATGGCCAAGCACTTACATATCTCACTGATTTACTTCATCCACACTCACCTACTCGTTTACTTCGGTCATCAGATGAAAACGTACTTGTTGTCCCCCCTTTCAGGCTTCGTTCTATGTGACAGGGCTTTTAGTATATCTGGTCCCAAACTCTGGAACTCCATTCCTGAGAAACTCCGAGCATGTACTTTGTTTTGGCTGAGCGGGAGTCATCTCTTCCCCTCCTGCTCCACCAACCAGACAAACCGCCAAAGTTTTTTATGTTGTGTTGTGTATCTTCTCTGGTAGTTAAAAGTTTAACTTAGTTATGTAATATTTTAATCAAACTTAAAAGCAGAGTAGGGGGTGAAGCCCTTTTTTTGTTTGTTTTTTGTTTTTCTCCTGGTAACAGTAGAGAGAGAGGCAGGAAAAACATTGTATTTTGATTAGTTTAGTACTTTGTACGGTGGCCGAGAAGTGCAAAACAAATTAACATTTTAGAAAACAAAATTACAAAAAAACAAAATCAAATTTACAAGAGCTGAAACACTTTTACCAATGCCGAAACAAATTTACAAACAGCCGATCTGAAGAAAATGGTAGGTACAATACACAGGAAGTGCTCGTTGCTTACCTGCTGCCAATCAAACTGTTTCTCGGGGGTAAAGTGAACGGAGTTTGTGATGGTAACGCTAAACAATGTTTTGTCTATTTTGTGGAAATCATTTTATCCAGTTCACCTGCTTTTGTTTTTCTTGTAGTCTTGAAGTCCTTAGATTGTTTGTGCAGACATTTAGACGTGGCCTGTTCATCTCTATCTACTGTCCGCTTCTCTAAACATCTAAGGAATTCAACAAGAAAAACAAAAGCTGCCAACTGGCTGAAATAATTAACACAAAATGGACAGAACATTGTTTATTAGGGACGGAACATTTGATACCGAGGCTTTGAAGCTTGTTTCACTTTTGTAACACTGGACTCAGTGTATCGGAGCTTATATTAAACCAGCAGGAATGTGCGGGACTGATTCAAAGCTTTGGTGCTTTTATTTCACTGACTATATAAGAGACAGTAAAACTACACTCTAATAAGTAATGTGTCATTTTTTCTACACAACTACTGTGTCCTGCAGTCTGTAACATGTTTTGTGTCATTTTTGGCCACTTTTTACACAGACACGTAAAGTAACTCCAATAGTTAGTCTACACATATATGTGTAGAACTGTGAGAAAATACACTGTTTAAAAATATATATTTATTCAATTTTAATTACATTTGTTGGATAAAATAATGGCATTTCTGACTAGAAACATAGATTTTTTTTTCCCCCATGGAAGATTACAAATAAATTAATAAATAAAAATATGCATTAACCAGTCACATTTCTCCTATCAAGTATATCTGTGTTTCATGGTTGATTCCCTCTTTTTGGACCATGCAAGGAAAGGAGCAGGACTCATCCTTATTGGTAAGTTGCAAAAGCAGTGGGGTTTCAAACTAGTCTTATACTGAGTATGTTTTATTAATGTTTATTTAGTTCATGCTCATCAGTGTTTTGTTGTGTGTTTTATGAAGTCAAGCAAAGCTATAAAAAGTAGGTTTTAACCCTGTGACCTGTTTTAACTTACAATAGACTTACAATAGACTTAGTTAAGTAAAAAAGGAGGCACTGAATTACATTAATATAAACCTAAGTTTGCTTTTCTGTTCCTATTCAGTAATAAATGTTCTGTTAAACCTGACTAGTCTTTCTTTTTATTGGTATTATTTATCGTTAGCTAACTGGCTAACCGTTAATCGGACTTTTAGTTTGATAAAAATGGCGCCACAACAGAATGACTGTGGATGAGGTTACCATAGCAACCCTCTGTGTTTTCAGTGTTCTCAAGGTAATTTACTTAACTGAACTATTGGGACTGTGTGGTTACAGTGATTGAGTAACATTATTTAAGTTAAATCTCATTATGAGAAGCGAATTTTAATCATTTTAACATTTTTAGCTCAGTTCGTTTTACTAAATCGGTTCTTTTAAATCATCTGTTTAAACGAATCGAAAAACTGAATCGATTGATTCATTAGTGCTTAAGAGAAGCTAATGCAGTCGGTTCGGAAGTGCAGAATCGTTTCAGAAGAATCGGTTCTTTAAATCGAATTGTTAGCAACATTGCTTATTGTTATTAGCATTAAAGCTGGTAGTGGTGGATATATTTAGGGTAAAGCACAACTCTTCCAAAATTTATCATCCGATTTACTTTATTCTGGTAAAGGAAACATTTTAGCTTGTATACTGTAACTGTAGTTTTCAGGTGACTTGTTTAATAATTTGTTAAACAGCCTATGTGAATAATTAGAGACATCTGATGACAAATTTGGAGGAATATCAGTTGTGTTCTGATTACTCATTTGGTTGGTTGACTAATCAGAATGTTATTCAAAATATTAAATGTTGTAAATGTCTAATTCAGTTAATATTTTGTATTGTGATTACACAAGACTCTCTGAGAGAGAAACACAGAACCTTGTAATGATATTTCTGTCTTTCTTTTAGGACAGAGAAACAGACATTTTACGAGTTTTTGCAACCATCTTTAAGAATGGAAAGAAGTTCAAGCAAGATATATTTTGTACCTTTACTGTTAAACTGTTTGTAATCTTGTTTTAATTTATTACTTGTCACAAAAAAAGAATGTTATTTAAACATTTGTAATATTATACAGTAAAATAAAATGGCTACATTTGTATTAGTCTTTATTTTACCCATTTTCTTGATTACACATAATCAACACACATTGTGTAAGAACAACACATTGTGTGTGTTAATTATCCTAACACGGTGGGTGTGCAAAAACAGGATGACACATTTACTGTGTTTAAATCAACATATAGTATGTGTCGTCCCTGAGCACACTCCTCACATGTGTTGAAATTCCACACAGTGTGTGTCGTTTTTAACACATTTCTTTTTAGAGTGTAGGATTACCAACCGCCCCGTAAAATACAGAATCGATCTTTATTTGGAGACTAAACGCCACGTTCCGTATTGAACTGATACAGGATGAGCTTTGTATGAAACTGAAGGATACTGCTGCTACCGTGGGAATTAGAAAGCGTTTGGTTATTATATTAAGTAGTATTCGCTTTTATTCTTAGTAACGGTGTGTGTGAGCAGGTTTATCAGCATAACAACCTGTTTAATACACCGCTGTATGAGTAGCGCAGTGGGCTGAGTGTGTTGTTTTGCCTAAAATATGGTTCTGCCTTATTATTATAAAGAATGAAAATAATATTTGTTAAACACCCTAAATAAAACATTTTGATAATGTTCTCATGACGGTGTAAGACACGTCATATTTTTTATAGTTGCAACCCTAACCACCCCCCTCCTCCCCCACTCAGGTATTTTCAGCACAATCAGGAAAAACTTCAAAAGCTTTAATGAGGCTTCATCTGCACATCACTATTGTTTAGTGTTACCATCACAAACTCTGTTCACTTCATCCCTGCAAAGCAGTTTGATTGGCAGCAGGTAAGCAACGAGCACTTCCTGTGAATTGTACTTACCCTTTCCGTCAGATCGGCCGTTTGTAAATTTGTTTCGGCATTGGTAAAAGTGTTTCAGCTCTTGTAAATTTGTTTTTGTTTTTGTAATTTTGTTTTCTAAAATGTTAATTTGTTTTGCACTTCTTGGCCACTGTAGTTTTTCTTCAGTAAATTGGTCCACAATCGATTTGATGTATTACACATGATTTTTTCTGTAACTAAAGTTTAATTTTAATAATTTTAAACATGTTAAAAAATAAATTCAACAGGGCTTCTATGCAACCCTAAACCCTATTACAATGTACTATAATCGCCATATTTGTCACATTTTTTTAATATTGTACAATTTGGTGGGACAGATAGCCATTAGAGACATGACAATGTAGCCAAAAAAATAACCCATACTAGGATATAAGACAGAGTGGGAGAATAGAGCAGTGTGTGATAAAAAAAATCATATTAGGTCAAATCAGTAAATTTGTAGTGAAATTGAAATAAAACAAACAAATAGCTTTAAAAACCTTTCAGTGCTTGTGAAAGTAGCATTAGAGACACGTTAGGATAAAAAAAAAAAAAACATCTAAAACACCTGCAGTGGTGTAGGAGGAGGTGTAGGGTGAATAAAACATGAGGGTAAAATTGTGTTTAGGAATGTGTAATATATAAATGGACAACGCTTGTGTTTGTTGCTAGCTTTTGCAGGTTTGTGTGTGTGTGTGTGTGTGTGTGTGTGTGTGTGTGTTGTGTTTGGTTCTAGCTTTTGTGCGCGTGTGTGTGTGTGTGAGAGAGAGAGAGAGAGAGAGAGAGAGAGAGAGTAAAAAATGTAAGTAAAATAGGTGGATATGTCTCACCTGGACTGCTAGAGCCATTAATGTTATGTTAAATTGGGTGTTAGGGTCATGAATGAGTGATTAACTAAATAAACCATGAATACATTAAACAAATAAATAAATACAAATTGAGTAAATAAGTTTTCAGATTCTTCTGTGCTTAACAATACTGACTTATAAAGTCTTTATAAGTGACATCTGTGTTAAAAATGTGTTTGTATATTCCACTGTATTGTGAGAAATGGGACGTTATAAGTCATATTCTGCTAAAGCATAACGTTTCATAAACATATTTCAAAGTCAGACACATCTTGATTAAAGTGAAAGTGATCTTAGCTGTGTATCAATAAAAACCAAATAAGTGAAAGAAGACATTGTATGTGTCGGTGTTAGCTGTGTTAAAGCTATTTCTGAGTTAAACATTAAAAAGTGCATCTTTATAAAAGAGATGTATCAGATAAATAACTAAAATAGACTTGAATCTGTTTTGCGAGTGTTAGAAAGATCAGTAGAATGTGAATGTTGGAGCCATGTGTTGTTTTAGAAATGTTTCAGTATATGTGAACTTAAAGCTGACACGGTGATGTTCTGTAGATCTTACAGCACAAATATGTAGGAATAACTGAAATTAATGTTAGTGTGTTTAACTATTCTTCTTATTATCATCATTATTATTCTAAATTGTTATGTTTACTTTTTTCTTACATTTGTTCTTTCAGCTACATGACAGTTAAGCACCCTGGACTCGACCTAGTCCTGCTTGGTAACTGTGTTTTACTTCGCACTAAACAGCCTATTTTTCTAGTAGAAAATGAAGCTCACATCCGCTTATAAATACATGTGGAAAACACCAAGGTCTGGTTTGCTCTTTTCAGCCTGTGTCTACAAGAAGATCGGGTTTCCTCAGCATATTTTTACGTGTAATAAGATGTGAAATGTGCGCTGCGTCGCTTTACGCATCAGGAGCGGTGTGCTGTTTTAGCAGAACACAAGGAAACAGAGCATCGTTAGGTTCCCTTTGCGGGCTTTTACATGAACGAGAGAGCTTATGTTCGGCCGACATGCACTTTATTACCTCGTATTTTATATCAGGACTTGTATTTTAATCACTATTTGCCATGAGAAAACACAAGTGCGCATGTGTCACGGAAGCACACAGACGCTGCGCTGGCTGAGTTGAGTCTACACAGTTCTCATGTGTGCTATAAAGCCCCGCCCCCTCTCGTAAGAGGGAGGAATCTCTGTACAACAGAGCACAGCGCTTCACTCGCTCTTTCTTAGCGCCGTTTAAGCTCCAACAACGATGGTAGAAGAAGCTCCAGCACCGGCCAGCTCGGCCCCCGCCAAGGCTCCTAAAAAGAAGACCGCGGCCAAACCCAAGAAAGCGGGTCCCAGCGTCGGCGAGCTGATCGTCAAAGCTGTTTCCGCTTCCAAGGAGAGGAGCGGCGTGTCCCTGGCCGCCCTGAAGAAAGCTCTGTCTGCAGGTGGATACGACGTGGAGAAGAACAACTCCCGCGTCAAACTCGCCGTCAAAAGCCTGGTGACCAAGGGCATCCTGGTGCAGACCAAGGGCACCGGCGCCTCAGGCTCTTTCAAGCTCAACAAGAAGCAGACCGAGGCGAAGAAGCCCGCGGCCAAAAAAGCCGCCGCTCCTAAAGTGAAAAAAGCCGCAAAGAAACCCGCTGCTGCAAAGAAGCCCAAGAAGGTAACAGCCAAGAAGCCCGCCGCTAAGAAGTCCCCCAAGAAACCCGCTGCTGCCGCTAAGAAAGCCACCAAGAGCCCCAAGAAGGCTAAGAAGCCGGCGACCCCCAAGAAGGCAGCCAAGAGTCCTAAAAAAGCCAAGGCAGCCAAACCCAAGACCGCTAAGCCCAAAGCGGCCAAGGCCAAAAAAGCTGCACCCAAAAAGAAGTAAACTTGTTCCTGTTTTCTTATCTTCATTTTCTTAAAACGGCTCTTTTAAGAGCCACCTATATCTTCCCATAAAGAGTCGCGTTTCCTAAACACATATATACATATAAGCATGCATGCGAACTGTTCATACATGCAGCCATTCATACATACATATTTTGTGGAGAGTGATCAGCAAGGAGTTAAAAACACTAAGTATAACTGGTCCTGTTTTATGTGTAATAATGCTTTTGTCACACATCCCCATAAAACTGTGCGTATAAATGTGTATATGTATGTGCACTCACGTATATGAGCTCCTTACATAATGTAATTATTAGTGTAAATGTTATTGTGACATAATATAATGTAATTGTTGCTTAAGAGAAGCTTTTCTGTATCATACATTACACGGGCGGAAGAACGGAGGAGAAGAGAGAGGAGGGGGGGCAATATGTGAGGGGGCGTGTATGTGTTTCCCTGAGACATGACGGCGCGTTTATGATTGGCTCAGCTGTGCCTTCGCTCTAAGCCAATAGGAGAGAGGCCAGTTTTCCTATATCATACAGCTTCGAGCCTTCCCCCGGTTTACTT